>NC_025999.2:868726-1168726 GCF_000442705.2 Elaeis guineensis
GATGTTAGGCGCTCCAATTGTAAGTTCGGAATGATCCAGTTAACCAATTTGGCAGCTTAATTCTCAGTTAACCAGAAACAGAAAATCAGAACTAGATCTTAGCTCAAGGCTTTTTATCGGGAGATGAGGAAAATCATGGGGACCTTGCTGAGGTCTCTACTCATTCTTAATATTTGTTGACAGTTTGCTTGAGGCCAGGTTTTGTGATTGGTTGAGTTTCCTGAATGCTGAGTTTTAAAATAATTTTTATAGTTCCACTGCCACTGCCATTATCCTTCGCCCTCTGGCCCTCCATTTTATTCTTTGATGGGGTCTAGTACATGTGATATACAAAAAAATAACTCTAAATCCAAGCCTTTATCCCTGTTTGGCCCCTTAGATGAAACAATAAGCTGTCGATCTCTTATTCAAGTGAAGAAAAAATGAAACCAGTTACTTCTTTCTTTATTTGGCTCTTGTAGGTAATATTCGAAATTGTTGTTAATTTTGAGGCTTCATGCTTATCAGTTTTATGCATTGATGGAAAAGCATCCCATTGTTTAGTAGGAAAGTGGGAATATGTTGGTACCTGCCAGTTGCTGAACGCAATGAACTTGATCTTTTATCTCTATCCTCTTTCACCCCTTCTCCCTCTCCTTTTTTCCTCCTCAAAAATAAAAAATAAAAAAAAAGAAAAGTCTTTTCTATTAGCTTCCTACAAGTGGTGTTACACTACCTTGATAAATTGTATATGTATTTCTCCACAGATATTAGTGGTCTTTTGCTATGGAAACTCCAGTTTGGTTTATCTTTTCTGAGTAACAGCAATCTCAGCTGCTGACGGTCTTTTTGTAGTGGAAGTTCAAGTAACGAAGCTTTTCTGTGTCAATAGAGCTGTGCCGAATTTGCCTATCAACATTGAGGATGCAGCACGAAGTGAGATGGAATTCAAAAAAGCTGAACAGGTAAGTTTTTATAACTAAAAAAATTTAAGCAACAGATCTGGTGGCATTTTTTGCTTGCATGTTGAAGTAACACACGATGACAAATTGATTTGATGGAAGCTGTGTTTTCCACATAACAGTTATGAGTTCTACAATTTGGGAAAACAGATTTATATTCTAGTCACTCATCTTTTCATTGTAAACTTTGCTTAACGATCAAGTTTCTAATGCAACAATTGGAGTGACACAGACTGGAGAGCAGCTTGTTCGTGTTGGCCAGGACACACGCTTGAATTATAGAGTTCTCGACATACGCACACCTGCAAAACCAAGCAACTTTCCGTATTCAATGTCATGTTGAAGATGTAAGTGCACAATCTTTTTAACTGACATCAAACTTTGCATGTATCTGCAGTCTTATGAAAACAAACGTCCTTGTAAATAGAGATACTTAGATTTTGTGAGTCCTATTTAAAGGCACAATTGGTTGTTAGGTTATGCAGAAATATATTTGGTGCCTAAACTGAGTTCTTCTTTTTCTTGTGTGTGCGTGCGCGCGCGCGCATGTGTGTGTGTGTGTGAGAGAGAGAGAGAGGAGGCAGATCCCAACTTACTTTCTTCAAGATAGCGAAAAAGGATTCAACCACAATGCATGCTTTCTCATCATCTGGTCGATCAAACTGACAAACAACAGGAACTGCCTTGAATTTCCTTTCTAGATGAGCATCTCTTCCTTGCATTGTTGGAATTTTTTGTTCTATTTATCATATTTTTTCAAAATATAAAGAAATAATGTCGTTATAATCATAAAAATGGAGTTTGGATTGGGAATTAACCGTGCACTGGTGCAGATATTTAGACGATCTCTGCTGTCCGAGGGATTTGTCGGGATCCATACTCCCAAGCTGGTATCTGGATCAAGCGAAGGTGGTGCAGCTGTATTTAAACTGACTACAAGGGTCAACCTGCTTGCTTGGCACAATCACCTCAGGTTCATAAGCAAATGGCAATATGTGGTGGTTTTGGACGTGTATTCGAAGTTGGTTCTGTATTCAGAGCAGAAGACTCCTATACACATAGGCATTTGTGTGAATTTGTAGGCCTTGATGTTGAAATGGAGATCAAGGAACATTATTTTGAGGTAGAATAAATTGATGTGCATCTCTGAGTTCAGTTCATTTATCAGCTTAACCATCAAAGCTTGTGATTGTTTATGCAGGTTTGTGATATCGTGGACTGTTTGTTTGTTGCAATGTTTGACTATTTGCATGAAAACTCCAGAAAGAATTGGATGCAATCAACAGACAATATCCCTTTGAGCCTTTAAAGGTGAAGGAATTATTTTTATATCCTTTAAAAAGAAAAATTGCTAAATAATTGAATCTTAACCACTGGATATCTCTATCCCTGTCGATGAATGTCACACAAAACTCTTTTATTTCCTGACTTGTGCCTGCCTATCTCTGTTTTTGATTGTGCTTAGTCTGTATGCATTGCAGTACTTGCGGAAGACCTTGCGACTCACTTTTCTGGAGGGTGTTAAAATGCTTAAGGTGCTTGCCCTCTGCCTGGCCTTAGATTTCATTATTGATATCATTTTGTGTGCAATTTTGAGTTTCTCCTCTGCCAATTGTCATTTTTGTGTTTTTCATTTACTCTTGTCATATACCTCCCTAGAATCTTACATACTAGAAAAGGAATTATGGGGCTGATGTTTTATTCTTGGATACAAGAATTGGATATGAGATTGAAGTAGGACATAAGTTTTGTTGAGTAATTATCCTTGGGTATTGGCAGCAGTTGTTGGCTGAATATAGAAGATGGTTGCTAAATATACGAGGATTACTAATTTACAGTGAATTACCCATTATCTTGAATCAAATGGATTGAATACAAATTTCCAGTCTAAGTTCATGGGCATGCAACTACCGAACTTAATTGTGACAATATGCAAGATTTTTTTTTCCTTTTTTTTTTTGAGTAATGATATTATTTTGAAACTTGATGCATATAACTTTTTGTAACAGTTTTAACTTCACATATTATCATATCCTGGAACATTAAATTTATTAGCTCAGCAAAGAGACGCAAAAACAAGAAGTGGATGATTTAGGGGATGGATTTATTGAATTTTCTTATGATCGAAATTGCATCGAGTGAGTTGAATAAGGCTGACTGGCTGTATAGCTATGAATTTGTAAGAAGTTATGCTGCAAAAACAATGGACCTGTAAAGCTATTTTTAAGTTCTTAGTCAACTAGCAGTATATCCAAATAAAATTGTGGTTGGAGTGATGTGGCTTTTCTTTCAATGACAAGATCAGTTTGACTGATTTTAACAGGAAGCTGGAATAGAAGTCAATCCTTTTGGGGACTTAAGTACGGAGGCAGAGAAAAAATTGGGTCAGCTTGTTCGTGAGAAGTGAGTTTATAATATTGCTATTAACTTTTTCATTCTCCTTTCTTACAAGAGCTGTTGACTAAGCTCATGATCTTCTTACATGCCAACACAGATATGACACTGATTTTTATATTCTTTATCGGTATCCTTTGGCCGTGAGACCATTCTACACCATGCCCTGTTATGATGATCCAGCATATAGTAATTCATTTGATGTCTTCATTCGAGGTGAGAAGTAAATTCTTTTTGTTGATTACTGAAAATTATTGATGGTAGTTTATAGTCTCAGTGATTTTTTATGGTGACAAGCTAATGAAAATTGTATACTCTGATAACATTTTAAGTTCTAGTGGTACCATATACATATGATGAATTTCTTCAAATTACAAAGTCTTCTTTTATGTGACATGCATGCCTTTTTTCCTGCCTAAAATGAGGTCAACCAGGCATGTGATTACAAGTATTGTTGTAATTCAATTTTTGGACATTATATAGAAAATCATGCAACTCTTCCATGCTCTGATTCGATAACGTGAGTCAAAAGTGTTAATTAAATTGCACATGGATTTTATGTTGTCTGTAGTGTTCTTTGCCATTAAATATGTAGTCTGACACACGGTTGTTGGATGGTATGAAGAGCATGTATTCGACTAGTCATAGGGTACAGCGCGACCTGTGCAAAGCTAATTATAAGTGTATGATATATTGCAGGCTTACATGGGTTCTTTATTTAGTCAGATTGTACATATGTATGACCAGATCTACTTGTGTTTAATATTGTAATCTAATGATTTTAGTGTCTTAATTTGTTCCTTCCAAACTGCTATAATTTTTTTTGGGCTTCTTCGTACATATTTTTAAGACCTACATATGAGAAGCAAGAAAGACATGTCTTAGTATATTTTTCATGAAAAAAATTGGTTTAGGTTGGTCAAGAATCACGTTTGAACGATCAGAGCATGCCTACCATCCACTAGAAAGCAATTAAGAGTAGCCTACTCATAGAAAGCTAAAATGAAGGTTCTACTGTATCTTCACCGGCTTTTTTATCAGTCCTTATTGGTGTATATCCAATGCAGGTGTATTGCCGTACATATGCAACGTTAGCCAAGCGTGTTCTAGCCATTTGCCTGCACATCAGCAGCATGTTATTTCTTATTTTTGCTGTGATGATGTTGAAATGCCATACCTTGTCAGTGCCAATTCTATATTTCAAAATTCTCCTTAGGAATCTTGACATAATTTTCATTTTTTCCTTTTATGTTTTTTTGACCTTAGTCTAGTCTATTCATCGTCAACTATGGAGCAGGCAAATTTATAATGCATTTAAATTGGTATCTAAGAACAGTTTTAATGATAATTCCTATGTTTATCCTTTAATCGTAATTCTTTTGGCAAAGGATGGTCACATTCAGGAGTTAGAGCTGAGAATGAGTCAATCTTCTCCTCAGACAAGGCTTCTCTAATCTATATATAGTTTCTGATTCTGAGGTTTTATCAGGTGCTTAGTTCCGATAAATTTTGTAAGTTAGTAGCTTTTTGCATCCCTTAAACTTTGCTGATTAGTGGCTTGTATATGTTGGAGAACAACATATTCAAATGTAGCAAATGCCCTTGGCAGGACTGAACGCCATTAATTGGTTAATATTTTAAGTCAAGTCAAAAATACCATGTTTACATGGCTTCCTAAAGCTCTCTGTTTTCAGATTAGGCCATGTACAATCAGAACAAATAATATCTGAATAAATAATAACACATAAATGTTGTACATCCATTAGTATCATACTTTTTCTGGAATATACAAGATTACCATGCTCTTCGTTTCCTACCATCATATCTGGACTATATATGATGATTATAGAATCTGAGAATTTGCTAAAAGAAAATGACATTACCACTTATATTTGAAAAAATATAATTTTATTCAAGAGATGCTGTGCCAAGTATTAGATGCCCATCCATGTCTGAGTCCTGTTACTTTAGTTGTCATGATTTTGAGTCACATAGGATAGTTTAGAACTTGGGTATGTGTAGAAAGTTGATTCCAATAACATTGTAAAATATGCTGGAAATATACAATGTTTCTACTGTGCTCTAATCGGTTTTGACATTTCTTCCAGGCGAGGAGATATTTCAGGGGCTCAAAGAATACACTTACCTGAGTTATTGACTAAACGTGCAGAGGCATGTGGAATTGATGTCAAGACTATATCAACGTATATTGACTCTTTCCGGTATGAAGTCACATTTTTTATTTATTTTTCTTCCACATTTTTTGTGCATTTTCTTTTCTTTCGTGTTTTCCAGTAAAAGTGACAGTTTTTTTTGTGAATATGCATGCATCAATATGAAAAGCTGAAACCCTGTGTTGTCTGTGGTGCTCGTGTCAGAGGAATGGTTTGGTAGCTGAAGCTTCATAATTGTTAACCCATGTAAACTTGTACTAAAATTGGTTAGAAATGGGTAAAATGTTGTCAGATTAAAATTTTAATGATTGGCTTCCAGATTAGGTGTTATAATTTCTCACCTTCACCATAGAAAACCTAAAAACAGGCTGGCTCTCTCATGCTTTATCTTTCTCGTCTCATGCATCGTTTGGTTGCCATATTGATAGCTGCATCCCAACGGACTAATAGGGTCTGTTTGTTCCAGTTGCATGCGTGTAGATCTTTCTTAGTTGTCAGCAGAAGACCTGTATTAATACCCAGGATGCCAATTCTCCCAATTTGCAACTTGAAGGTCATAGCCAATGTGCATCTTGTAATCTATTCTTCTGTGGGTTTTTCATCTGTGGTCCACCTGGTCATGTATGACTGTAGCACTTTTGATAATTTATTTAAACTAGCTTATTCATTGTAAAAATCAGGAAAAACAGGGGAGAAAAAAAAAAGAAGAAAGAAAGCAATTTTACGGGAATGAAGTGTTAGTGCCTTAAAGTTGCTTATTTCTGAAGTTGTCAGATGTTGATTAGCACAGCTCCTCCTTGGTCCTTGCACTGTATCGAGAGGAATGGTGTCGTAAATGATCATTTTTATGCCATGCTTGATTTTAAAATGGATGCTTGGTTCATATGTGAATCATGAATTTTGCTTTATGGTGATCTGCTTCACTTTATTGCAGGTATGGTGCAACCTCCGCATGGTGGGTTTGGTGTGGGCCTGGAGCGAGTTGTTATGCTTTTCTGTGCGCTCAACAACATACGCAAAACATCACTGTTCCCTCGTGATCCACAGCGGCTGGTTTCCGTGACCAGTATTGTTCTTCAATAATTCCACTTTAATAAAGTATTATTGGCTATGTTGACGCAAAATCACACAAGCTTTTTTTGACATATCCAACAAATGGAATGCATTCTGTTGACATCTATGTTAATTGAATTAAAAGCATAACATTTTGGCCTTTTGATTGGTTAAAGTTACCTGGCCTTTATTTCCTTGTGCACCTGTTGGAGGGGATTTTTTTTCCTTTGTTATGCTTCCGATGGGGCTTTCTATGACAACACTAAAATCCATGGTGTTTTTTCCTGCTGTTCAACTATGTTGAATCTCATCCTGTGCAGCAGACAATTTAGAGACATCTTCTTTGCTGGAAGAATTGTCATCATTTTTTGAAGTAATAATTCAGGAAACCATATATCAAGGTGGAAGGAAACCATAAATTGGGAGCCGAAGGTGACAAAAATGCTTCTCTCATCTATTTGGGTTCTGCTTCACAGATTCGTGTGTCCTACATTTTCTTTCAGCATTTGCTTCGCAGGTTTGTATTTTGCACATATTCTGTTGGTGCCTGCAACTTGGATTTTTATGCTGCATTCTGTTGTTATCCATGTTGGTTTTCTGCTTGAGGTGGAGTAATGAGTCCATTGTTTTTCTGGTTCTCTTCGAGCAAAGGAAAGGAAATCATCGTTTTTCATTTTGTACCTTGCGTTCTCAATTTCTCGTGCTGGTTCGTTGCTTGCACTTTAGGATAGATGCATGGTTAACCAAACCAGGTTGACCATAATCGTCCATGAAGGGGGCTGTGACATGTTATGCTACTGCTACCCTTCTAGCGTACAAGTGATTAGATGTTGAATAAAGCTTCAGTAAGTACTAAATTTGGAGACACACAGCAGGGGACCTGAAAGCATACACTCTGTGTCTCATCAGGCTGTGAGAGTCGTGAAAGCATACAGGTATCAAACCAGACGAGACATGAAATGGAAGACTGGATGCTGTCAAACCAGGGAGAAGAGAAAAAAAGAATTAGCATTTGAAAATGTCACGATTTTTGATTCAAACGTGTACTCATATGATACATGGGGAACTTTGCTTTTTGAGTTATAGCGAAGAAGACCTACAAATATTATCATAACACATACAAAGTCCCATGCAACCACTGGAGCCTGCTTGCTACCTCCCTCCCATTGACCTACCGTTTTTGCAGGCTACGGCCTACAGCCACAGGGAGGCCAAACCGTGAGTACCATCATGGTTCACCCTCAATGACCAACTCGTGCTTGTTTGGTTATGCCAGGGATAGGGTAAACATAGGACGATATAACCTTGATCTACCAAGAGTTTAGAAAGACGGAAGAAGTCGCTATCTTACGTCCTCGCTGTTTAAACTGGTGGAACAACGATGCTTTTGGCTTTGGAGGAATGTAACAACAGAAGCATTTTGCAAAATGCCAACTACAAGATGCAAACACTTTGGACTCCTCTTTCACCTAGCATAGATAAGGAAAACCAGCTCGAAGAGAGGACTAATGCTCTAGAAATGATCGAGATACAATGTGGTGTTACCGGCAAAATTTTGGAGAAAATGTGAATGGCAAAAATTCTGGAGAAAATGTGAAAGGCAAAAAAAAAAAAAAAAAAAATCTTATACTCTGCGTTTTAATTCTTCCATACCCAGTAAACAAATTACAAATCTATTTTGAATAATGAAGAGAAGTGGGATAATGTGACTCCACATGCAGAGGATATATTCTGAAATGGAACGTTAGATGAGTTGTTTGAGCCTAGCAAAATGCGGCTGCCGCAAAAGAATTGTGCTAAAGTTTGACGGAAAATATATCAAAGGATGCAACGAGTAAGTTCCTTATTAGGAAATTTAATACTTTGGCTGTTGATAAATCTGTTATAGAACACCTGCATGAGATGATATGTATTTTTAATAGTTATAAACTACACAACATGTATATGAATGAAACCAAAATTATATCCTTTACTATTGATAAACTTGCTCGATCATGGAAAGATTTTAAAAGCTTGAAACATGAGATGATATTCCTTTTAAGGATTCGATTAACCTTTTCATATTAAGGAGCAATACTGTTGGGGATACCCACCGACCGACCGACCGTCTGTCGGAGGGCCCGACCGTCTGGCAGCCCACGACCGTCTGTCGGAGGCCCGACCTGGCAGCCCGGCCGACTAACCGACGACCCGACGGACGACTCTGCCTGGCCGATCATAAGTCGGGCGACAGGGCCGACGGACGCCATCAGCGGCTAACTGCGGCCATCCCACGGTCCATTCCCGACCGACTAACCCAGAGGTCCGTTAGCCGACCCACATGAAGCTCGCCGACCCGACGGAGGAGTCCGACGCAACTCTGCTGGCCACCGACCCTGGGTCGGCCGACTCCACCAACCGCCGTACGGCCGCCAGACGTTGTCAGCTCTGACACGGACATGCGGCACGGTCACCTAGGGGCGTTGTCCCGCCGAGAACCGGGTCAACCCTGGTGATTAGACGGCTACACGGCGACGTGACAGCCTACAGTGAGTTGACAGTTCCTCACTTGTCCGCGCCATTAATGATGGCGCCATACCGTGCTCCACTAATAATATACCGGGGAAGGCAACAGTGCAAGGGATCGATCCGCCCGTCTCTCCCACATACGCAGGGCTCGCCCCTCTCTCTCTCTCTCTCTCCCTCTTCCGAGCTCTCTGTCTGCATTTCACTGTTGCCCAGTCACCTCTCTGACTTGACCGTCGGAGGGTCCCCACCGGAGCCGCCTCCGGTCAGTGCGACTTCCTTTTGCAGGTGCACGCTTCCCGGCGATCGGCGACGAGGCGATTGGCCGCAACAGATTGGCGCGCCAGGTAGGGGACAGCATGACAAAGACAAGAGCTCAACGATCGAGAATCACTGGGTCGGCAAGCGTTCTCCCGCCGGGAAGAAGCCTCCCCGCCCCCATCGGCGGCGGAGCCTAGCTCTCCGCACCCCGCAGTAACCACGGAGGCCCAGATTGCGGCCATCGTGCGGCAGATACCGTGCTGACCGACGCAGTCAAAAGCCTCCAGCAACAACCGGCGGCCCGACCTATGCCTTCCAGGAGCAGCCGCGACGGTCGCGCCGACCCCCGCCGCCTCCAGGCGAGCACTCCCAACAGCGCTCCCACGGGGAGGAGGAGGGTCGACCTCGGCGCGACGACCGACGGTCCCAGCGGCCCTCTCCTTCCCCGTTGGAACGGGCGAGAAAGGAAAAGCGGCCGCGCACACCGTCGGCCTCTCCTTCAGAGTCTTCCGGAGGCTCCACTCCTGGGGTCTCCCAGCATCGACGAGCGGACGACTACGAGCGACGGTTCGAGGAGATCGACCGCCGACTCGCCCAATTGCAGATGGACGGCCAGAAGTCTTCGAATGACGTCGACTTCCAGACCGCCCAACCTCTCTCCCGACTGGTCCTCGACGAGCCGATTCCCAGTCGGTTCAAGATGCCGCACGTGGAGCCCTACGACGGCTCCACCGACCCAGTCGACCACCTCGAGAGCTATAAAGCTCTCATGACAATTCAAGGGGCAACCGACGCTCTTTTTTGCATCGGTTTTCCCGCCACACTTCGCAAGGCTGCCAGGGCTTGGTACTCCGGTCTTCGATCGGGCAGTATCCATTCCTTCGCGCAGCTCGAGCACTCGTTCGTGGCCATTTCAGCACCAGCCGAAAGCCGCCGCGAACGTCGGATAGCCTTTTCTCCCTCAAGCAGGGGGAAAACGAGACGCTCCGACACTTCGTGGCGCGATTCAACGCTGCCACGCTCGAGGTCCGGGACCTCAACGAAGACATGGCGGTTTCAGCCATGAAGAGGGGCCTGAGGTCGTCCCGATTTACCTATTCTCTGGACAAGACCCTCCCCCGAACATACGCCGAGCTATTGGAGCGCGCATACAAGTATATGCGCGCGGACGAAGGAGCGTCCGACCGACGCTTGGTCGAGCCCAGGGGTCCGAAGGAGAAACGAAGAAAAGGTCGGGAGCCCGCCGAACCAAGCCGGCCCCCGGCCGGTAGTCGGCTTTCTCCACCCCGACAGATCCAAAAATCACCCCGCCGACAGACTCCAAGGTCGGTGCGTCCCAGGTATGACTCCTACACTCCTCTCTCCGCTCCCCGTGCGCAGATCTTGATGGAGATCGAGGGGAAGGAATACCTGCGACGGCCTCCGCCTCTGAAGGCAAAGGGCCTCGACCATCGGAAGTACTGCCGGTTCCATCGGAGCCACGGCCACGACACCGAGCGATGCATCCAGTTGAAGGACGAGATCGAAAATCTCATCCCCGAGGGTATCTCGGCAAGTTTCGAAAGGGTCCGCCGACCCGACCGACTGCCGATCGATGCCCCAGCCGACTGAAGAGGCACCGACTAACCAGCCGACGGCCGGAGTCATCAACATGATTTCCAAGCGGCTGGGATCGGGGACGTCTACAGGGGGGGAGCCGACCAAAAAGCCACGACCGAACGACGTAATCACCTTCGCGGAAGACGATGTTCGGGGCATCCAGACTCCCCACGACGATGCTGTTGTTGTGTCGGCGACAATAGCCAATTACGATGTAAAACGAATTTTGTTGATAATGGAAGTTCGACAAATGTTTTGTTTTACTCGACCTTCTCCCGAATGCGACTACCGACGGATCGACTTAGTGGGGTCTCCACGCCCTTGATCGGTTTTGCCGGAGACACCGTCACGACAGAAGGAGAAATCACCCTGCCCGTGACGGTCGGTACCGAACCACGGCAAAGCACGGTCTCCCTCATCTTCGCGGTCGTCCAAGTCCCTTCGGCCTACAATGCCATACTCGGGCGACCCGGACTGAACGCTCTCAGGGCGATCGTCTCGACGTACCATCTCCTTGTTCGATTCCCGACCAGAAACGGAGTCGGGGAGATGCGCGGAGATCAACAGCTCGCCCGACGATGCTTTCAAATCTCCGCCCAAAGCAACGAGACAAAGGATCCCCTGACAATCGACAAACTGGATCAACGGGAGGAGGAAGAGCGGGGTTCGCCGGCCGAGCAGCTCGAGGCGATCCCGATAGGAGAAAATCCCGACAGAAAAGTTTGGGTCGGGTCTCAATTGCCCGACGCCGAACGCCACCGACTGCGGAGCTTCTGACGGCCAACGCCGACATATTCGCATGGTCGGCAGCTGATATGTCGGGCATCCCTCCGGAAACAATGACTCACCGACTCAACATCGATCCGACGATGAAACCGGTGAGGCAGAAGAAAAGGTCCTTCGCCCCAGAAAGGCAGAAGGCCATCGACGAGGAAGTGGACAAGCTGCTCGAAGCGGGCTTCATTCGCGAATCCACGTATCCCGATTGGCTCGCCAATGTCGTCATGGTCAAGAAAGCCAACGGGAAGTGGAGGATCTGTATCGACTACACCGACCTCAACCGAGCATGCCCGAAGGATAGCTTTCCACTCCCAAAAATCGACCAGCTGGTGGATGCGACGTCCGGATTTCGACTGCTCAGCTTCATGGACGCCTTCGCCGGGTACAATCAGATCCGGATGGCGCCTGAAGACGAGGAGCACACCGCGTTCGTGACCCCCAAGGGCCTCTACTGCTACAGGGTGATGCCCTTCGGATTGAAGAACGCCGGTGCCACCTACCAGCGACTCGTCAATAAGGTCTTCAAAGACCAGATCGGCCGCAACATGGAAGTGTATGTGGACGACATGCTGGTGAAGAGCACGCAGATCCCGGACCATGTTCAGGATCTCGAGGAGACCTTCCGCACCCTTCGACGACACCGAATGAAGCTCAATCCGACCAAATGCGCCTTCGGGGTGACCTCGGGGAAGTTCCTCGGATTCCTCGTTTCTCGGAGAGGGATCGAGGCCAACCCTGAGAAGATAGAGGCGATCCTCGCCATGCGTCATCCAAACACCAAGAAGGAGGTCCAACAACTGAACGGGAGAATCGTCGCTCTTAGCCGATTCATTTCCCGATCAGCTGAAAGGTGCCTCCCGTTCTTCAAAACCTTGCGCCAGACGAATGGTTTTTCTTGGTCGGATGAGTGCGAACAGGCCTTTGAAGACCTGAAGAGGTACTTGGCTTCCCCGCCGCTGCTCGTAAAGCCGCAGATCGGGGAGACCTTGTATCTCTACTTGGCTACATCTTCTGAGGCGATCAGTTCGGTGCTCGTTCGGGAAAACGAATGCCGAACCCATCAGCCCATCTACTACATCAGCAAAGTGCTCCACGGCGCCGAAGCCAGATACTCGGAGACGGAAAAGATGGTCTTCGCCCTGACCGTCTCCGCGCAACGGCTCCGCCCATACTTCCAGGCCCACGCCATCGTGGTACTCACCAACCAGCCCCTGAGGGCCGTACTGCGCCGACCCGACACATCCGGACGACTCGCTAAGTGGGCAATGAAGCTCAGCGAGTTCGACATTCAGTACCGACCGAGGCCTGCCTTGAAGGCTCAGGTCTTGGCCGACTTCATCGCCGAATGCCCGACGACCGACAAAAGGTCGGGAGCGGAAGGCCCGGGACGAGATTCGGTCTCTGAGCGGGACCCGATCTCCACCTGGGTACTTCACATCGACGGAGCCTCCAACGCTCAGGGAAGCGGGGCCGGGCTCCTGCTCACGAACTCGGACGGGGTAGTCACCGAATACGCCCTCCGGTTCGACTTCAAGGCCTCCAACAATCAAGCCGAATACGAGGCACTCCTCGCGGGCTTGAGGATGGCGAAGGAATTGGGCGTCGACAGCCTCCGGGCATTCTCCGACTCTCAGCTAATCGTGGGGCAGGTCAAGGGCGACTTCGAGGCGCGAGATCCGACCATGATCCAGTATCTTCAGAAGGTAAAGGATCTCGTGGCCCGCCTCGAGTATTTCGAGATCTCCCACATCCCCAGGACGGAGAACGCTCGTGCCGATGCTCTCTCCAGATTGGCAACGTCGGCCTATGATTCTTTGGGTCGGACGTTTGTCGAAAACCTCCAACAGCCGAGCATTGATCGGGTCGAAGAAGTGCAGCAGCTAGCGTCCGAACCAAGTTGGATGGACCCGATCGTCCGGTACTTGTCCGACGGGACCAGTCCCAAAGATCCCGCGGAGGCCAAGCGACTCCGATGGTCGGCGTCACAATATGTGATCATGGATGGCCGACTCTACAAGAGGTCGTTCTCCCTCCCTCTGCTCAGGTGTTTGGGACCGACCGACGCCGACTACGCTCTCCGAGAGGTTCACGAAGGAATTTGTGGGAATCACTTGGGGGGCAATCCTTAGCCTTCAAGGTCTTGCGACGGGGCTACTACTGGCCGACCATGCGAAAGGATGCGGCAGAGTTGGTCCGAAGGTGCGAGCCATGCCAGAAGTATGCCAATATTCAGCGCCAACCGGCCAGCCAAATCGCTCCCCTTGTCGCTCCGTGGCCCTTCGCTCAGTGGGGAGTCGATATTCTCGGCCCCTTCCCACCGGCGTCGGGCCAAAGGAAGTTCATCGCTGTCGCCATCGACTACTTCACGAAGTGGGTCGAGGCTGAGCCCTTGGCGCAGATCACCGAGCGGAAGATGGAGGACTTCGTCCAAAAGTCCATCATCTTCAGGTTCGGATTGCCGCACACCATCATCACCGACAACGGGCGGCAATTCGACAACCAAGACTTCAAGGACTTCTGCGCCAGGTTCCACATCCGTCATCGACTAACTTCAGTCGGGCACCCACAGTCCAATGGCGAGGTCGAGGTGACGAACCGAACCTTGCTCCATGGACTCAAGACCCGACTGAACGAAGCCAAAGGTCTCTGGGTCGACGAGCTGGGCTCCGTCCTATGGGCTTACCGAACGACCCCCCGTATCCCGACCGGGGAGTCGCCGTTCAGTTTGGCCTACGGGACAGAAGCTATGATCCCGCTCGAGATTGGCCTGCCATCTTCAAGGGTCGAGCAGTACCGCGAGCCGGACAACTCCGAAAGCCGGAGGGCCGACCTAGACCTCCTCCCCGAACTGCGAGATGAGGCTCAAATCCGAATGGCCTCATACCGACAGAGGGTCGCCCGGTACTACAACGCCAAGGTCAGACCAAAGCTCTTTAAACCTGGTGACCTAGTCTTGAGGAAGCGGAGGTGTCGAAGCCCTTGGACCAAGGGAAGATGGCTCCCAACTGGGAAGGACCCTACAAGGTTGCTGACACCTTCGGGCCGAGAGCCTATCGGCTGGAAACCCTTGAGGGAAAAACCATTCCCCGGACTTGGAACGCCGACAACTTGAAGCTGTATTACCAGTGAATTCTGTAATTCAATCATCGGAATACAAGTTCAGTTTGAAAAATCAGAGTTCTAACTCTTCGACTACTGATCGGCGCTCAGCCCCGACGCATCGACGCGGACCTGGAACCGACGACACATCGGCCCCTTACTCGGACCGATGCATCTACGATGACGGGAGTTTGTACTCCTTCTACGGTCGAATTTTCGGGCAGAATCCATCGGCCGACTGATCGATCGGGCCCCGACCGAAGAAAGGCTAAAAGCCCACGCGGCTGTTGCCGCGACATTCCGACCGGGCTATGACCGGCCGAGGGATATTCGGCTTACCACCGTCTATCACATGACACGACCTGCGGCCGGCTGAACGACACTCGGTTCGCCACCGTCTGTCGAAGGACATGAGAACCCGACGCAAGTGCTTGGGGATCCGACTTACTATCGCTCCCCCGACACTGCGCCGGTCGATGTTTGAGTGAACGCATCTACGGAAGTCCGACTACCGAACCTTACCAGGTTCGATCGGATCCCGACTTAACAGATGCGCCCGAATAGCGACTACAATTATTGAAAACCGACCTAAAGTCGGGACACAAGCTACTTCGGAGCTGTGCAAGCCGGTTAAGTCCTACCGACTTACCCGAGTTGGCGACTTCTCTAAGTTGGCGACTAGGGTTCGACATTACAGCGATAAGAAACATTACAAACAAGAAGCAAAAGAGAATACAATTTCATTCATTGATTAAAAGAAATTACAAAGTCGGGCCGAAGCCGATTACATGTGTTTTCAAAAAGAAACAAAAGGAAGACAGTCGGCTGGACCGATCATTCGTCCTGGATAATCTCTTCGACCGACGGAGGATCGGGAAGAATCGGCGTCTCGACCATGAGCGGCGCTGGGTCGGCGGCGGAAGGATGTCCTTCAGTCGGCAAGGGACCTCCGGTCGGCTCCTGCTCCGGGACGGCTTCCTCCGTTGGGATGATGTCTCCCGACTGATGGTCGGCCTCCTCTTCGGTTCCGTCCTCTTCGGCGAGTAGCGGCGCGACTCGGCTGACGTCCACCTCCGGGTACAAGGCATGGACGGCATCCCGACCATCTTCGAACCCGACCCGGTAGGAGGCGAAGCCCGATTCGAGCATCTCCTCCTTGAACCGGTCGGAAGCCCGGAAGTCCTCAACCGCACGATCGGCCGACTCCCTCGCCGACCGTGCCTCGTCCTCAACGTGGGCCAGCTCCTCCTTCGCCAACTCCGCCTCGGCCCTGGCAATTTCGGCGTCGATTTGGGCGATGGACAAGTCCTCTTCGGTTTCCGCGAGCTTCCCCAGGCTGACCCGAAGTTGCTCGCGTTCCCCTTGGAGTTCGGAGGTGGCACTGTCCCGTTCGCGTCGAAGACGACGCACGACCCGGCCTTTGTGCTTGGCCTCCTTCTTGGCCGACTTCAGTTCGGCCATAAGCCGGGAGACCTCGTCCGTCAACTTGGCCTCCCGGTCGACCGACTCCTGTAGCTGGTCGACTAGCATCGTTCTTTCGGCCTCGGCCGCCGCCGACCTTTCCTTGAAGGCTGCCCGAACGTCGCCGAACCTTCGGTATCCGGCCTCCAACTCGGACATGGTGAAGATCAGCTGCCGACGGAAAAAAGCTTTGTCAGAATTATGTGGCAAGCAAAAATTTTTAAGGGAAAAAGGGGACGCGAAGCTTACCTCCACCATCGACGGGTAGAACCGCGACAGCATCTCGGTCACCTGCCGAGATCGCAACGACTGAACGTCGGTAGGGAGGAGGATCCCCTGGCACAACCTCCTCGCAAGGTTGTGATCGGCCAAGGCCGATGCGCCCTCGGGGTAGTATGCGCTTTGGGGCATTGATCTCTCCTCCTCCGAGGGCTCCATCGGGGCTTTCCCCCGATCAGCTGCCCCGACCGACGGGGCTGGCAGCGATGGGACGCTGGAGTTCGACCCGGCGCCCCCCGTTGCGCCAGCGGACGCCTCCGGACGATGTTCGGCTTCCCGAACGACATCCGGCTCCACCCGCGGCGGCGAAACCGCCGACACTCCTTCGGCCACTTCCTCGGTCGGCCTCTCCTCGACTCGGACGGTCGGAGCCGCGAGGGCTATAGTCGGCTCCGACCTCTCGGTCGCCGACGCTTCCACGGTTGGCGGGACTGGGGCTGGTCTCTTGGAAGGGCGCGAAGGGCCTGCCCCCGACGCTGGCCTCTTCCTCGCGCGGCAAACTGACGAATTTCGGCGTCGGTCGGCCTCATCCTCGGCGGTGTCCCTGCAAAACCGACCACTGTTAAAGGCCGGACCGGAACTACCCTAAAGCCGAACAAAAAGAAAAGCTGAGGAATCGGGCGATACCTATTCGGGGGACCAGACTCAGGCCGGCATCATAGAGAGCTTGCTCGGTAACAAGCTCCCTCTGCTTCGGGACCAACATGTCTTTGAGTCGGTGGAAGTCCTCCCGGTCGTCCACGTCGACCCGACTGTTGTCGTTGGCCTCAGTTCGGGGTACACCCCAGCGAGAAGGAAAGCCCCAAGAGGAGGAAGAGGAAACAAAGAAAAACTGGTTCTTCCATCCATGAATGGACGATGGAAGATCGGTTATGAAGGCAAGACCCTTCCGGGGGTTGAAGAGCCACCACCCTCGGGCCTTAGGGTGGGGTCGGAGCACGAAGAAGGCCCGGAAGAGGGAAACGCGGGGGTTGGTCGGCAAGAGCTGACACAACAGCGCGAAAGAAATGATTAGCCGGACAGAGTTCGGCGCCAGTTGCGCCGGACAGAGTCCGTAGTAATCAAGCAGATTCCGGACGAACTCCGGAATCGGAAGTCGAAGACCCGCACGAAGGTCCTCAACGTACAGCCCCAGGTCGCCGGGCGGAGGGTTGTTGACCCGACCGCCGGCCCCTGGAGCATAGAGCCGAAACTGCTCCGGGATGCGATAGTGCTCCCGAAGCTGATCGACGTTCGGCCCCGAAAGCGAGGAGGCCTCATCTTCCGGAGCCGATCGGGTGTCGTCGGTCGGGTTCCCCGACCGAGCTCCCTGAGTCGGTTTCCTGGTCATTGTGCAGGAACCGAAAGAAAGGAAAGGAGGGAAGAAAGCAAGAAGGGGAAGGAGGACCACGAACCCGATGGACCCTCCGGAAGTAGAGAAGAACTCTGCCCGCGACGATCGAAAAATCGCCCGGACAGAGTTTCCCCAGCAAATGGCAAATGTGGGTCAGGGTCCGGGAGGTCCTATATATATAGGGCCGACCGACGGCCGAGATGCTCTCGCGCCGACCAAGGTCCCCCAGATGCGCGACGCGTGGCGCCCGCCGGTTGGCTAAGGATTCGGCGCGCTTCGCCCCGGGACGCCCGCACCGCCTGCATTAAATGCCGGAGCGGGCGCCGGCCAACCACCTTGACACGCGGCGCGCGGGGGTTGGCTCCGCCGTCGGCCGCCCGCGCCGGTCCGCGTTCCCGATGGGACGCCTCATCCACGATCGGCGCCGAATATCCGATCGACTGATGCGGTATCGTCCGGCACCCGATCTTCTGGCACCGACGTGACGGCTGACAACGACAAGACGTGGCGTCTGACACCTGACGCCGGCGCGACTTCCGGCATCGACTAGACGTTCGGATCACTGGGATTCGTGAGATGTCTGACAACGGATCAGCCGGCGGTACGGTCGGATCTGCACATGCGACAAATCCACTCCCAGTCGTCCGGCCTTGCTACCCGAATGAAGGCATCGACCAGCTCTCCACCCGACTTGGGAGTGGAGGGGGGCAACTGTTGGGGGATACCCACCGACCGACCGACCGTCTGTCGGAGGGCCCGACCGTCTGGCAGCCCGACCGACCGTCTGTCGGAGGGCCCGACCTGGCAGCCCGGCCGACTAACCGACGACCCGACGGACGACTCTGCCTGGCCGATCATAAGTCGGGCGACAGGCCGACGGACGCCATCAGCGGCTAACTGCGGCCATCCCACGGTCCATTGCCGACCGACTAAACCCAGAGGTCCGTTAGCCGACCCACATGAAGCTCGCCGACCGACGGAGGAGTCCGACGCAACTCTGCTGGCCACCGACCCTGGGTCGGCCGACTCCACCAACCGCCGTACGACCGCCAGACGTTGTCAGCTCTGACACGGACATGCGGCACGGTCACCTAGGGGCGTTGTCCCGCCGAGAACCGGGTCAACCCTGGTGATTAGACGGCTACACGGCGACGTGACAGCCTACAGTGAGTTGACAGTTCCTCACTTGTCCGCGCCATTAATGATGGCGCCATACCGTGCTCCACTATATATACCGGGAAGGCAACAGTGCAAGGGATCGATCCGCCCGTCTCTCCCACATACGCAGGCTCGCCCCTCTCTCTCTCTCTCCCTCTCCGAGCTCTCTGTCTGCATTTCACTGTTGCCCAGTCACCTCTCTGACTTGACCGTCGGAGGGTCCCCACCGGAGCCGCCTCCGGTCAGTGCGGACTTCCTTTTGCAGGTGCACGCTTCCCGGCGATCGGGCGACGAGGCGATTGGCCGCAATACCATAAATATGATAAAACAGAGGAAAATGCTCATGTTACCAAAGTCCATATGGAGGAGAAAAATCAGTTAAACAAACCCACAAATAGGATTCTACCAATCTACTACAACTCACAAGAATAAACAGAAGAAAAGCACAAGCTTTCGTTATAAAAAATCTGGATACCATAAGACAATTTCTCAAAAACAAAGGTGCACCAGCAATAAAAGAAAATTTTGTTACAATGATATTAGAAACAATGTTCTTAAAAATAGGGTTTGGTGGATTGATTCTGGTGCAACCAAAAACATGTCCAAAGACAAAAATCTGTTTAAGAAATATGAACCAATAGAAGATGAAAGTATTTTCCACATAGGAAACTCATCCACTGCACAAGTCAAGGGAAAAAAAATATATAGAATTTAAATTTATTTTTGAAAAGACTACTTACTTTATGTACTAAAATTAGAAAAAAAATTATATATGCTAATGTTCTTAGTAACTTAAGGTTCAAATTAATATTTGAAGATAAATTTATTCTATCTAAAGGTAGAATCCTTCTAGAAAAAAATTATATTCATGAGGGCATGTTCAAGCTTAATATTAATAAGAATAAAATTTCTCATGCTCATATTGTTGAATCTTCTTATTTATGACATCAAAAAATTGATCAAATTGAACTTGCTAATGGATATAGAATAAATGTCTAATTATTTGTTTGTATATGCTAATTTTTGGTACTGATTTAAAAACTCACCCATGGTTCAAGGCTGAGAAGGCCCTTGCACACATTTATCAAGATCGCACAAAAAATAGGTTTAAATATAAAGCACATAGTTTACATTACTTACCGTTTTTAACACAAAATTGACAGGAGCATGCATGGGCAAACTTTCCACTACGGGCATCATATGCATTTATCAAATAACAAAATGTAAAAAATAGGGAAGGTTTAAATATTGAGCACATTGTTACATTACTCACCGTTTTTAACACAATTAACAGGTGGAGCATGCATGGGCAAACTTTCCACTACAAGCATCATATGCACTTATCAATCAACAAAATATTAAAAATAGGGAAAATATTTAATTGTTCAGATGCTATTGCAATGGGGAACATAGCTTGGTGCGATAGTAAAATGCTTGGGCTGACAGATGCAATCACATGGATTTGAGTCCCGTGGCAGTCAGTTTGCGCAAATAAAAGCTGAAGATTAGTCTAATAGTTCATGCAACCCATTCCTCTATGACAGTCAAGCAGTAAGATCTGCATCTCTGAATAGTTTGATCGAGGGGCAAAAACATCAACATTCTGACCAAGGATTATAATATGGCAGAAGAGATTAGCATTCAGGTTTTCTTGGTCAGCAGGACACGACAGCGATATTCCCCAAGAGCCCATATTGGAAATATGTTTCGATACTGTGAATAACTAATCATGCAGTTTCTGCTGAAGACTCCCATAATTTCCTGTAGAACACAGACGCAAGCAAAGGAAAACATTAAGGAGGAAAAGCCAGACATGCATAAACAAAGGCAAGCATTGGAAAAAAAAAGTACCCAATATTTAGAAATTTTAATGTGCATATTCATATAACACACATAATACAAGAAGCACCATTTTGTGCCCCCATTGTTACCTACTTGGGGTTCAGTAAAAGGAATCTTCCTTTCAGCTTACTACGAGTATTAGACAAAGCCAGGTCAAGTCACCTTTTTGTATTGAGATCTGTTTTGTTAATTAATTTGACTATGTTGGGGCATCATCAAAGAAAACATAATTGAAGATAAAAATCAGCACAGGACAATGTAACATAGAAATAATATAATCTGATTTGGCATTGAACTTATCAGTCATTATACAAAGAAAGAGAGAAATCTCTCCTGAAAGCCCTTCAATGGACAAAATAATCTTGCGAGCAGTAACATAAAAGATGTCACTTCAAACAAATAATAATGGATGATCAGTAGTAGATGATATATACCATTTTCTTTTAAATATCCTTAAATGTAGAAATAGTCTACATTTTTCAGGTTCTTTATAAATTGTTCAACATGTGCAAAACTGTGAGCTCCTTTTCAAGCTGTAAGTCAAGCTTCAACAAATCATGGGTTAGAGTGACATTTCATAGTTTGCTGAAATTAGTTGTGACTTACTTGTTGTGGAAAATCACCACTCTCCATTTGCATATTAATCAGCACCTTCGCTGCTCGGTGCAAAGGTTCTGGGTCTCTCTCAGCCTGTTCTAGATATGGCACAACAAATTTACACGTTAGAGGCAATTGGACTAGTCAGCTCAGAAATAAAAACTTCAACCATATAGAAATTTTGTAATTAATCTTTGAATTTGCTTATTCATAATATGTGGCACATTTCAGAGTTTCTTCTTTTTGGTTCAACAGCTTGACTGGAAGCTTTATCAAATGATGACATTGGTGGCGCCAAAACATGAAGAATCAACATCAGATAATCCTCACTACCACTGATATGCTCCTGTCAAGCATGACATTTAATGGGAATTCTTGCGCTAGTCTTTTATGACTCATTCTGCATTTAAATTACAAGAATATTCACAACAAGTCATGATTACCTTTTTGATCAACTTGCTTCATTCAAGTTTCATTCATGGTTCAAAATTCACTCTTTCCAATGAAGTTTGTTTGCTAGATGTTAATTAAGAAACCTCTTTTTATAAATTTGAAGTATTCAAATCAAACTAAACCTCAATTCATACAATTGTTAGCTTCAATTCATTGAGATATATGAGATTAGCAATACACTAATATCAGACTTGGAGAATGATGAAGAGATATTCCACACTTGCAATTAATTGAATAACCTCTGCTTGATTTGCCAACAGCTGTTAGCTCAGCTGGTTGGCACCCTTCTCTCTGAATGAGAGGTCTTGGGTTCAAACCTACTGCTTTGCCCAGGATGGAGCCACAGAAGGAAGAGCCTGTATCAACATCCATGCAATCAGATGTCACGATGAAATCCTGTGTAAATAATTTGTTTTGTACTAAACCACAAAGGTCTCCAACAAATAATGTCCAACATCATTTCTAAGGACATGAAGAATTTTGTTATTAAGAATTTTATTTGGTATGTTAGTGATCTCATGATCCTATCAGAGGCCCAAGGTAGAGTCCCAATATCATGGATATCTTGCCATGAAAAA
This sequence comes from Elaeis guineensis, assembly GCF_000442705.2. Classification (NCBI taxonomy): domain Eukaryota; kingdom Viridiplantae; phylum Streptophyta; class Magnoliopsida; order Arecales; family Arecaceae; genus Elaeis; species Elaeis guineensis. The sequence continues at coordinate 891,234 of NC_025999.2, forward strand.
AGTCTCCACTTCAAAGGCAACTATCTAATATATATATATATATATATATATATATATATATATATATATATATATATATATGAAAGCAAAAACTGAGAGAAAATCAATTAGCAATTGAAGCTATCCACATAAGCAACAACTTCCAACCTATGAATGTCATTTAGATTACAATCAATCTTCTGGATGCCACGTGTCTCGACTATCCTATCTAACAATCCTTCAAGCATTGAATGACAGCATTATTATTAAAGGACTGCATTGAAGCCCATTTATGTGCATTAAATTCTATCATGAAAGTATGATGTTATTGTACTATTGCAATTAAAACCCACTTATATATATGTAGCTGAGAATATGGATTGACACCAGGAATTTGGACGGACGTTATGTTGTTATTCATAAATAATTTTTTGAAAAAAAGGATCAATTATGTGACTTAGAACCCGCCCACAATGCATGGGCCCAAAACTAGTTACAATTTATAGCCAGACCATTTAGTAATTCATCTCAAGATTCTAGTTAATATCAACTTATTGCAACAAACTGTAGTAACTTATTTCATCGACTTGATTCACACTCAATTTTGGCTTCATGGTTTACTCTATCTATTAAATTAGGTTTGCTTGAAGTGAAATGAGAGTATACACATATTGATTTACGTATTAAAATTAAATCTAATATTTGGATGCTACAAAGCCTAGTTTGGATTCATTAAAATACAATAGAGTAGTTATACATTGACCATTTAGAAGAAAGAATGAAAATGATGAAGAGATGTAGTACACATGGTAATAGACCGAAATATCTGCTACAAATATCTTGAAATTGCTTGTTTCATATTAGATCATACTTTATTATGAATATTTTGTTACTTCTTTCGTACTAATTTTTAAAAGTAACTTGGCAAATTAGATAAAACACAGCAAATAATGCGAATATCATTCAAAGGATATGAAGAATCATGTTGGGTGGAAAGCATGGCCTAGAAAGTTTTTCATTTTAAGTTAGTGGTATGATAGTTCTATCAAAGGACCAAAATAAAAGCACTAATATCAAGATTATTTAACATAAGCAACATCTTCATCCCAATAGCCACCATCATTGGACATAGCCAGGCTAGAAATTGAGTCTCAACATGTGATTCTATAGAATTCATGTAAACATTCTCAAAGGAGAGTTTTCATGCTATATATATATCAACAGGTTCGTGAATAGCTGGACAAGCAGAATGGAATCATACTGATGCTAACAATGCGTAATCTCTGTTGATGAATAGTAATTCCTAGTCTTGCTATATCAACATTTCTCAGATAGAAAAAGGTAGATGCAGCAGAATTAATTACATTGCCCACTGCTGCCAACAGTATCAGCGTTATAAAATGACATTGCATTTTCAATATTAACAAGAGATGAAATATTTGCAGCATACTTCAGATGTGCATGATAAGGATATTTCAACACCTTCCAGAGCAAGATACTCTTCAGAAGTAGACCATGCATCAAATCAACAATGAAGGCCTAAATAGTTTACAAACCAAAATATCCATCTGACTGATCGTCAGGTATATTGTATAATTTAGGTTGAACTTACAAGTTGAATGTCACTGATAGAACCCATACGAACCTTATTAATATGGCATAAAAAAATTGTTGTTTTGAGCTTCATGACATACCTCATCAAGTCACCTTCCACAGTCATCTTCTTGTTATTTTCAGAACATTTTGATGGAAGAACTGATTCCAATATCCATCTCATACTGGCTAAAAATTTGAAATCTCTGGGCCTTGGTTTGAAACTTAACATTATTTAAGGTACCCCAGGTCCTTGTACAACATGATGGCTAATCCTAACATCAGGAATTCATTCCATAGGGTGTTCTTTTTTTTTTTATTTCCTCCAGATATACTTGGAAATATATGACGACACAACATCCATATAACTGCTGTCTTAAAGATCTCAAAGCATAATTACTAATAAACCAATGTTTTAAAAACCAGTACCAAACCCGGTACTATCTTTTCATTGGAACTGTACAGTGCAGGTATGATACCAGCACAGACAATACATATTGAAGCTGATAGTGTCAAAAATAATGAAAAATTTTTGGTACAGATCGGTAAGGTTGGTAAAAATACCATCGGAATGCAACAATATGGTTGCTATAAACTACTGAACTAGTATATAGGGTTTTAGCATCCCAACACCTGTACAAGTACTGATTTCATATTGCTACGGTATGGGTACCAATGGTACCATTCCTCTCTGGTGATTTCTGAAGCCATGAATAAAACTGCTCCATTTGGAAGGTCCTAGATGTCTAACAAGCTATTGTGAAATCTAATCCTAACAAGTCCATGTTGGGAGTGGAAATCACTCAATGGAAATCAGAGATGTTATGGCTCTGGTATGGCAATCAGAATATTCAAGATGTTGGTATAAGGAAACAAATATTTAAAAAAAAGAATAGAAAAACAACATTATAATTAATCATCAACTGCACCAGTATCAGTATGAACACAATATATCTTAGTGCATAGCTTAACATTAGCCAAAAGTAACCTGGGACATAACTGCATCGATATGTATTCCATTATTTTCAGTGCATAATTTAATATTGGACGCTACTAAGCCAAGACATATCAAGGCACATCTCCATCAATCTCAAGCCTACACTATCTTTTGTCACACTGAGATATTTAAACAAACATGAGACAATTTGACATGACTTTAATGCATCATCATGACAAATCAATAATCATGAATATTAATCAGTTCATAAAAAACAGACCTGCCCAGCATCAATTAGAGCTAACATGGCCCATGCAGTGTTCACTGCATGACATCGGTCGCCCTCAAGATTTGAATACACCTGTTTATGAGGAAAAAAAATGAGTTTCCAAAATGAATGAAGCAAGAGAGTAAAGTCGAAGACTATTATTGACTTTATTTGAAGCAGAGGCTAAATCCAGCCAGATGGGCATTAAAAGTTCATGAGATAGCGACTGGCAAACCAACCGTGTAGTAGAAAATTTAGTAAAAACACTAATTGCACTGTAGGATAATCAAGCTTGCATCATGAAGAGGACTTGATAATTTTGTTGCATGCAAAACAGGTAGACATGAAAACTCTAAAGCTCATAGCAAAATAATTGGTAGTTTAGAAAATTGGAAATGTAAACCAACCTTCAAGCTTTTGACCCACTAAGTTTTATCAAAGAAATGAATATTTCCTTGCAACTGAAGTCTCTTTGAGAAGGCAGTTCCATTGGAAGAGCTTAAGCTTTTCAGCATCCTTTCAAGGATCTCTAAATGACAGGACATTCTAGATATTTCTTGCAAGAAGACTAGGCAAATTTAACCAGGAAAAGATTGGAAGATTGTGCAGAAAGGACTTAGCTGAAACCCACCACTCATGTACAGAAGGATTGCTGAGGTATCTCGTCATAACCCCTTAGTGTGAGTGTTTCCTACTCACTTAACGCCTGTTCTATCTGTACTTATGTTTATGAGAATGGCTGATGCTTTAGTTTGATAAGAGAGTCACACAGAAAGTCCTAAACTGCGGGGGGAAGGCCAATTCATGCACAAAGAGATGTAGGCAAGTGCTACAATGACTTTGGTCATGAGGAAAAGTTAAATGAAAGATACCAAGCCCAAAGTTTTAATTAAGACCCATATGTTGTCTAGCTTAAATATGTTTCCATTACCATTCTTGCTTTCCCATCCTCAGTAGATAAAATAAGCCAGTGAGAACACATTTAACAAAAACAGCTTACATAAAGCTGGAAGTCAGATTAGCAAGTTACTTCAAAATAAGAAAAGAAGGTGACACTACATAGGAACAACAATTGTGGAACTAAAAAGAAAGATAAAATAGGAGAACAGAACTATCCTCAGGGGCCTTTACAACACTAAAGTCCAATAAGGATTTGCTATTACAGAACTCATTTAAAAGCATAAACTGTGGTGCAGATTGTCAAACTGGATACAGAAGATAGCTAGAGACAAGAAGAGGAGATTCCCTTTCTTTTTTTTTTTTTTTGGTAGGTTGGTTTGGGAGGTAGGGGGGTGCCTGTCAGAAAAGCAACTTCTGAGCTACAAGGTGAAGAAAAGGGGGGAAAAAATCTCTGAAAAGAATCATGAATGACGTGTCCAAAAAGAATTAACAGTGTCTGGTACCATGAAGCTTCTGACATGAAAATCCCTTATCATCTGAACATGCAAACATAGGATAAGTCATATTATCATGGAAGAGGAGGAATATTAAACCTAAATTTTATTTGTTTAGTCAGTGTAACATCATCTTGCAATTTGGATACAACTCTTCCATGCAGGTGCAGAGTATAGGTACATTAACTGTAATACCATTAATGCTGCATGATAAGAAGTCTGTTCAAGTGCCACTATAACAATACAAATAGAGTATTGGCCTTTCAGTTCACCACAGTTCACCAAGCAGAAAGGATTTCTCAGCAAAATTGGGAAGTATATGATATTGGCATAACATATACAGTTTTATTTTAAGTCAGGCAAAATACCAAGATCATCAGATTCTCCCACCAAAAAACTATAAAATGCCAAATTTACTAGTCAAATAAAGTTCAACACTTGAAACTCATCTGCATGCATAATCGAGAAAAGAAATATATGCTCAAACATTCTCATAGACTGTCTTATTTCTGTTCAAAAAATTCAATCAGATAACTTTTGTTTCCCTTTTAAAATCAGGTACTTCTCAGCTATGAATTAATGTGAAAATAACATATAGACAAGTTTCATTCAGAAAATGGAAGAAGGAACCCCAATATCTGTGTTGATACACTATAATATGGCATACTCCTGCACAAAAGTGAAAATAAAAAAGAAAAAATCTGGAGCACATCTTGTTGGAAATAGTTACTTTGTTTTGACATGAAAGATAGCTCTCTCCCCAACCACCTGATGCCAGTTGTTTTGACAACAGAAATTGACATGCTTTATGGATGCTAGAGCTGTTCTGGTAGGTCCTTCCAGTAGCAATTAATCCCTTCACTCCAAACCATGTGCCATATGTGAAGCAAACAGCCCAAGAGCCATACCTGCAGAAAAATAATGTTAGCAGGCAACCCAACTCAAAAGATTAATGAATTTAAGCTGTCTTTCAACAAAATAGGAAACATTATTGTGGGCTGTCACAGATGAGGTAGCAAGGCAGAAATATGTGCTGGTGCCATGAGACAGAATTTTGATGCGAATAGGGGACACTATGTACAAACCATGACCCATCAGGTTGCTGAATCATTTCAATGAAATTAGCTGCTTTTCTAATGCAATTTTCTATATCATCTCTGCGATGGCCAGGGTATAATTTTTTAAATGATGTCAGTGCCTGTATTGCAGCTGAAGTACATTCTACACATCTGCACAACAACTATAACTAGTTAAATATTATCTGAAGAGAAATAGTAATAGAGAAAAAAAAAACTCTTCTAAAAGAGACTAAGTATTGGAATCTTACGGATAATCGATAACAATGTCCCCAAAAGTTTCAGCAGGATTGATAATCTAATTGGAAAAGAGAAGAATTTCAATATACATCTCAATAATGTTCCAAGAAGAAAAGATGAGCAAATAACAAATTGCTAGAAGCAATAATGTGCTTAGCTAACCTAGAAAGTGTAACTTCAAGGGCCAGTCAATGCTCTCAAGTTAGTTGACAAAAGGATTTTCTGCTGCAGTATCTATTTCGAATTTCAATAATTCTTTTAGAAGAAACTGACCTTCATGTTACATGGATACAATCTTCACTATTACGAATGTAGTTCCTCAAAGTATCCTTCCATATGGGGATATTTTATGAAATCCCTATGAGATGTAGAATATCATGCATGCAACAGTTTCTAGAATGAATATATTAGTTAATTTAATGGTTGAATTTGCTAATTGGTGCTTTCTTTATGTACCAGCAGAAAAGTATGGGACAAAATTCAAACTTCTTTTCTTGATGTTCAAGCTTTTAAAACATGGCCAATCTCTTCCCAGGAAAATACATCGCATGAACGAGTGACTTTCCAATTCCAATCCTATCAAAAATTGACTCTAAGTTCTCGGTCACCCAAGGATGATTCAGGTTTCTAGAATGTAATCCATGGATTTAAGCAAAGAATAAAGATAAATTTAAGAAAAAGTGAATAAATAAACAAGGAGATGCTTATTAAGATATTACAGAGGAAATTTTGGGGACCGCTAATGATCAAAAACTTTAAGATTAGCATTGGGGCTAACCTGATATATGCACATAAAGTCAAAGGTATCCGAGTGAAATATGAAAGTAAATTGTTTTATAACATAGTTGAGGTACATGTTGGCTGCTGCTTTGTTGTTAAGGATATACACGAGGTTAGGTCCACTGCTCAAGAACTATAATGCTTGAGAAACCGAGAGAGTTCAATAAAAATGAGAAAGTGATTGAGAAGAATGAAAGTGGGTGGATGATTAAACAGAAAAAAGATACCTATTGCTTCCAGCAGCTATTATGAAGAATTGCATGGAAATACTAGAGGTAGGTAGGCGGTAATTTGGAATTAAAGATTTGATTATTTTCATAGCATACTATGTGATGCCAATGTCTAGCATTGTCATCCTAGTCATCAAACGGGAATCAATTTCCAGAGAAGTGCTTTTGCAAGTGAATAGAAGAGATGTGACCAATACAACTTTAATATTTTAACTGTTAAAGAATTCTCAAGTATAATCACGAAAAAGCAAATCTAATAAATGTATATAAGGTTTGACCATACCAAACCACACCGAATAGTATGGGACGTACAATACCGTACCAATTCAGTACCAAAATGTGGTATGGGGGGGGTATCGATGCTCAATATGTCGAACCAGCCCGATACCAACACAACAAAAGGTTGGCACCAGTACAAGGCAGGCATTGAGACTGCGAACCTTTACATATACTACCATGGAGGCTCTGCTTCTGCAAAGATCTCCATTCACCACATAGATGCCCATTTTAATAATGCTATTAATAGCTCTTTATTTTAGATAATGAGGGTTCTTATTTAATGTGGTTCTTTCTCAAAATATAAAAATATAATATCATGAATAAGAAGCTTATTAGCTTTATTAAACCATATCAAATAAAGAACCTTTCACTGGTACTATTAAATTAATATACAAATAAATGACATTATTAGTGATCATATTTGCATAACGTATGCTGATATTAATGAAAAACAATTTTCATTAGTATTGTACCCTGCTCATATCCATCACAAGTCATCAGATTATACTAATATTTTATTAATTTCTATTGTATGTTTATGATCATGATCTTACTTAGAAGTAAAAGTATAATCACCGATGACCCTGCCATATTGCATTTAAATATCCCCTCGATGCCCTACTTTTCTATTTCTTATTATAAGTAGGTCTAATCATTATGTTATTATTTTATAATAATATGTTATTTTACTATATCGATAGAAACACATATTATTAAAATTTTGTATAGCGACAATATATTATAATCACAGTTTTATATCTTATAGGATGAAGGTGTCCCGACTTCTCTATAGAATCGGACGTCCCGTTGTTCCATTATATCCTAATAGCAGTCGTGATCATGCATCCCACTAGATATCCTCCATCTCACTCCCCTTCTTCTATCCTTTCTTTTTGTCTTTTTTTCTTTCCTTCTTTTCTTTCTTTTTTTCTACATTCCTTTCTTTTCTTTCCTTTTTCTTTCTTTTTTCTCCCTTCCTTTCTTTCTTTTTCATTTTTCTTCTTTCTTTTTTTCATCTTTCCTTCCTTTCTTTCTTTCCTCCTCCTCACCTTGCATGGATGGATTTCGGAGTCCCAAACCTGTCTCGGTCTCATTTTCCCAAAAGAATGGGATGGATGGCCGAAATACCCCCCATCTCGCTGGAACGTAAAACCTTGATCATAATATTAATATCAAAAAATTATCTTAGATAGCATGAACCAAGATCAAAGCTTAGCAACAATACTGATAATATTAGTATTAATATTATTGGTAAAAAATACTTACTAAAATGAAAAAAATAAATAAATTGTCATAGTCATGTCTATATTATCAGACAAATTTTGTGATATACTCAATAAGCTTAATTTATACTAATTATTAGCATATTGATAACAATCTATATTGATACTCAATGAGGCTCAACTTATAAGTAGCCTCTTATTTAGTATGGTTCTTTATTTCTCAAAATAAGAGATTTTTCTAACAGCTATTACAATATCATAATGGCACCATGATGGCTTTGACCAACTTACATAATGTTTTAAATATAATTTGTTACACTTCTATATTGCATTTTTATAATAATTTGAAAACTGATAAAAAAAATCTTCCCCTATGCAACCAAATGTTCATCATCCTAGCAGTCAGGCCAATAACAAAACAACCTTATTGCAGAAAGCACCACGTATGTGTAATCAACAATATTTACCTTAACTGATAACACACAACACAGCTTACCCAAAAGCAGAACATCACTTTCATCACTAATTTATGGTTCTCCAAATCACTTTCACAATTCATATCCATTAAGGGTGTCCTTGGCTTGCACCATCTCATTTGGATAAACATTGCTGGTCTGCTTGTTGGATGTAAAGCCGCTTTTGGCACCTCTATGCTTTTATAATTAACTATATCATCTATCCTTCATCAATTCTTGAAGCTCACCTCCTCTTTACTTTTTGCAAGGAGGACTACATGTGATTTTGTTCAAACCACCAGCTTAATGTTCACAGGGATAACAAAATTTCAATAGTTCATCTTCAATATCTACGTAGACAAATAAGCATAATTGAACACTCAAGCATATTGACAGACAAAGCCACTGAGAGTGTATTTAAAAAACTGACTGACAGCCTCTGTACAAGAAACTGGTCAAAACAACATGGGGAAAATGGTTCTAGACCATAATCACCCTCATAGAACAAGTCTGGGTTCAGAAAGAAACTGCATTTGTTATCAATAGAACTGAGCTCAATCTTGAACTGCCATGTAGCTTGAGGATCAATGTGCCTACTATTCTAAGACACCATCAAAGAGATTTTGGATTTGCAGTAGTACTGGAACTAACTATAAAATTTACAAATTCATTTGATTCTCTTAATAAAAACATGAAGCTTTCTAATATTTTCTCCAAATAGTAACATTCATAAGTATGGTCTGCCTTTATCTAGAGATGCTATCTGAAGTGTCAAAAGTACTAGCTTCAAAAAAAAAAACACTCTGACAAAAAGGAAAAGACCTCACAAACTTGACTATAAAATTAAGAGTGTTTTCTTATTCACCAGCTGCATAGATACAAGAGGAAGCCATGCAGATGCCCATGGTAAATATTTTTATCTGAATAAATTTCCAAGAAGCTGAAAAAGAATTAAGGGATTATACACAAATACATCTTCTCAGTTCAAAAATAAGTAAAGATACCATAAAAGAATTAGAGGATGCTACACAAATACATATTCTCAGTACAAAAATAAGTAAAGATAAAAATGATGAGGAACTGTGAACAGCAAGGAAATATACATGTACAAGTACTCACCTCCAACCAAGCATAGGATCTTGTAAGTTCAAAAGTTGCAAAACCACCATCTTTGTTCTACAAAAAAACCAAGGATAACATAAAAGACCAGGGTTGTTGCATATAGTAAAAGACTAGCAGATATACACAAATATTAACAAAACATCGAGTAGAAAATACTAGTAAAAAGAACAATGTTTATGAGAATAAGCATTAACAGCCTCAGAAGGGTCTCACATAAGGCATCCCTTGGCTCGTTCCCAGCCCAGGGGCGAAAAAGCATGCTTAATAAAGCGGACCCAGTTCATATATCATAGTGCTTCAGCTCATAAGTTCCCTAGTCTGATGCGGGCCAGGATCTTTTGGCCTAACCCAACTTGCATGCATCGCAAGCAACACAAATGCACAGGCATGCATATATGCAAACATGGATATGCAGATGCACATGTCTCAGATAACTTTTGAAGATGCTGAGTCTATAAATGCATGGATGCATACATTTCCAAGACAAACCCAGAACCCATACTGAATATGGCTCAGGCCATGTTGGTTAATTCAAACTCCGTCAACAGGCCTAACTTCTAAGCCCAGGCCTATTACATTTCACGTTTGGAATTTCATGCCAATTTGCTGGTGCAATCCACTAATATTCCATGAGTTAATAAAGTATTTAGGTTTGGTCTTCAGAATTAGGCACATATATAAGCCAGTGACACCATATTCAACTAAAATATTATTTAAATGCTCTTTAAATTATGGTACAGACAGATTACAACTAAAGCTAATATTAAGATATAATTCTTTTACATGGTTTTGACTTTTTGTATTATACATGTAACTTTGAAGATTATTTAATTTTATTAATATATCAAGGTCTGGAGGAGGGAAATCTTGCATAGTTTGGTATGCTACTGACACATACATACATTACTATTCTTGAACAATGCATCTGCAGTTGGAAATGCAACAAACTACAATATATTTATATTCAATTCAAGGCCAAGTTACCATAAGGGAAAGAATGACATTAACAGCATCATAAATCCGCCCTGCACATAATGGTTCACCAACAATTTCCGGAGAGATCTTCGACAGCAATAATGAAGCCTGGACAAGGAAGAAAGGTATAAACAAGAATAGCATCAATAGAAGCAATAAATGTAAGATGCACCTTCAATCCTTCTGATGTGCAATCTGATATGGGCCATCCATGATCTGCTGTAGACATGGGCCATGCACCTTTAGAGATGTGGCGATACCATAAGCTAAGATCACCAGGGCAGTCTTCAAGAACCTTCAAAAATATGTGAAATAATACAAATACAAAATTATTGGTGAAAGTGTAACAGGCACATCAAAAAGAAGCATTCTGGTAAAGAAATATAAACCTGTGTATTTTTTATGTAGTCATGTGCCCGCCTAAGAGTAGGACCATATTCTTCAGAAAGGTCAGTCGAGATAATTGCTTGAACAGTGAAAGCTGTATCCCACAATTGGCTGCCATTATAACCCTGCATTTTGTAAATGAGTATTGACTACTAAGACAATGCTGTTGGAGATGCAATGTTCAGTCGAATCTTGCAGACACCAAGAAGGATGCCAATGAGCACAAATAGAAGGAGAATGAACTTGATAGTATCTTAAAACCTGCATTTTCATGCCATCTTCTGCAAGCCACAGATAATCATAGATTCTTGGAAGGTGCAACTTGAATGCTTCTGAATTTGGATCTTCAATCCAGCAGGAAAGCATATTTAGTACCTGCACATATTAAAGTTCAGGCAAGGAGTGCTTCGTGCTACAATAACTATATGATATAGAAGAAAACACAACATGTAGAAAACTAAATAGATTGTGATTTCCACTGATATGGCTAACGATTTATATTAAACAAAAAATCTTTAGCAAACTTGGGAACAATTCTAGGATGCCATATGATCTAAAGCCTGATAATGAAGCATCACATACAACTGATAACTATTTCTAGAATGTGAAGCACACAGCTCCAAGATTCTCGGAACAAATAATAACTAATTAGGATGTAAGTCCAAACTTCAGAGTTTAACCACATGTCAAGTCAAAAACAAGCCTGACTCAGGCATACTCAAGTTATTTTGCATCTACAAGAATTAAATTAACTCTTCGTCATGATGGATTAGCTGGCATCTACTCCATGACCATTAGGTTGCAGGTAACCCTGTAACTGAACTATGCCAATGGGCTGTGAGTTCAACTCAAAGGCTTTGATTGTGAAATTTACTATCAAATGCCAAAAAGGCATAAAAATCATACAACCATATTTCAGATTTTTCCTTTGATAAAATTTTAGATTATATTGATGAATGTACTTGCATTTGACAGCACTGAGAGAAGCTGAGGTGCAGGTGCAACTCCTTTGACATGTTGAATATTAAAGATGGTTTTGGAAACTTAGGATGTCAATAAAAAAAGAAACAAGATGGGCACAAGATTGGCAAGCAAGAGCACAGGATCATTTTGTGATGCATGTGGGATGGTCTCAGATGACAATGGGGCAAAATATTGGTGCAGCATAGGCATAGAACGATAGCAAAGGATAGCATAATGAAGCATGAGAAGTTGGTGGTGGAACAATTTCATGATCAGTGCTATATGACATATCATTGATAAATAGTGCCAAGTGCTGGTTCAAGGACTTCTAATGTCCTGCTAACATGGCCTAGTCTAGTGGATGGTTGATTTATGCATTTGATGGATGGAGCAATGGCCTGAAGGCCTCATATCTAGACCTAGTTGGGCTCAACTACCATAAAAAGAATGAATAATGAATATACTGAGGATATAGAAAATTTAAAGTTCAGAAGAGAACATCTAAGATCCAAGAGAGTATTATGAATTTTATGACTCCCATGGTTACAACTTACAATGGTTTAAATGAACAACTATAGAATGTAAAACAAGTATATGAAGGGGAAAATTTTAGGTAAGGATCCACTATATAATTGAACTAGCAAAGACAGCATTATCACAGTTCACTATAAATTAGCACAGTTGAATGAGTCTTGTCATTGAGAATGCAATAGTTGATTGTCTTCCAATACCTTGGTTAACGAGTTATTAATAAATTATTTTCAAACTGTAGGAAAAAAATTTATTTTAGTATATTTGTGGAAAAAACACCAACATGGAAGAGTTTGAGATCATACAGCAGCAAAAGACTAAGTTCCACTTTAAATCCACATAAACAGCTGAATCAAGCCCACAGTACAAAGGTACTCGTGATAGAAAGGCCCCCACACTAAGGCTGCACAGGTATATACCGAGATCTGGTCAGGAATGTGTTTGTGTTAAATCCTAAATTTATCAGCACACATAAAAGAATCATTTCATACACAATGATAGAAATTAGCAAATAATCATTTTCGTGATAATCCCAGTAATGAATTTCAAGTCTCATACACCACCACTTATCAACAGAAACCGACTCTTACATCTACAGGATAAAGATGCAAATGGAAACTTTCATGCTTACCTTGTTAACAGGACCAATACAAATATATCGAGTATTCTCATCCTCATAATGAATATGTTGCATTGCAGTATGCAAAGCCTTCTCTCTCAACTTGCAACCAGGCGAATGCATTAGAACAGGTTCAACAACTTTATGAAGTGAAGCCCAAATTATATCCTGTATCAGCGGGTGGGGATAGTACAGATCTTCCTGAAATAAGAAAACAGTCAGTACCTCAATCAATAAGCATTAGCCCATGTTTAGGAGCTTTCAAAGGTCAAGATATGTTTCATCAACCTTAAGAATTTGGCCAACCAACTCTCAATCTGATGTGAAATCTATGAATTGGTGATGTGTTTCAGGCAAAGCCTCCTTGGCAAAGTGACCCAACAAGGCCAAACCACAAGTGCTACACAGGCCTATGCTTGGAAATACAGATTGCAACATAAAGATAACTGCGTTCTATCTAAACAACATCGACTCAAGGCACACTATTAGTTTTAAACACTAAATCCGAATGACAACATCATGGCAAACATGCAACTCTAGGTCCCCAACCAAGACATTCATCATAGATGGCACAGAACTACTTGAACCACTCATATCAAAGAATTTGTGTATATGAACTAGGAGTCTAAAACTTGTAGGCGGGGTTAATTCAAATCCTTCACTGTATCATTCATCCATGTGGATTATTCTCACAAATTGCTCTCTCAATGTCCTTAAGTAACATGGTTTCTTGAAGTTTTGCTCTAATGAGCTTTTTCTTTCTTGTTTTTTGTTTGATCTGATGTCATGTTATCTCCTATTAGCTTGTAAGCAGGATTTCATTCGATAGTGCTATGGAAATATTGAAGACCTTTTATAAGCAACAACTCTCACCTTTAGATTAATTTAGGATGCTAGATTTTGGAGGTTGAGATATAAAAACAAATTGAGTGCTCTTAACTTGTCAATTTCTCATTAAAAATAACTCAAAACAGCTTGCATGTAAATAAAATTGTGAGCCAATATAACATAGCATATTATATCTTGCATATTGAATGTTGGTACGATATGTCAAGACTGACATACATGGGCACAATTTTCAACAGTCACCTCATCCTGCAGGTTATTTATGTACACCCTTCTGAAAAGGAGATCATTTTATTTGGAAAAATGGGACTCAATTGTATACTGTACCATTTAGAAGAAGTATAATGCATGCAACTTCAATAGTAGCAGGTCATCTATTGCTGTTTGGCAAAAGTTGTAATTTGTGCCATGTGGGAAGCTTGTGCCGATGATATTTTCATGGCATATACCACCAAGCCGTCATTTGGACAGCACAGGCCTTGCCACTTGTGCTGAGTAGCAGGGTTCAATTCTGAAGAGCATCAACCCTCGCTTTGACCCCCATAAATATAAATCCACCATTCAATGAGCAGTGGCTTGATCTGCCTGGGGGCTAGGCTCGGACCTAGGTGGGGATGGGGTAGTTATAGCATAGAGAATGGGGAACAGCACCTCCCACTTCTCAAAAAAGATAATTTAATGGTATATTTCTCCAATAATTTCAGGAGGTGGAAGCCAGATCCGCTCACACCTCCATGATCTTCTATTAGAGGTTACCCTGCTACGAGGGTTAAGGACTGCCTTTCAAATTGTATTGGGCTAACAAACAATTTAGTTTTTGCACTTGCCATTATGGCCCATTTTCACCAGTTTGGTGTCTCCACCAACACTTCCAATTTATTCTTTATCTTTTCTTTTAGCTCATTAAGTTAATATTGTAAATTTATGATACTTGAGCAAAATGTTAATTTTCATTAGTATTGAAAGAGCACGGACATAGTTATGAGCATAAGGTCTTTTCTTGAATGCCCCTCAAACTTATCTAACAAATAAGGACATCAATTGGCTGGAATATAAATAAAAGTTTTAGTGGCTAAAAAGATGATGATGAACATGATAGAGCTCCTATATTTAGTATAGACATGAAGCTATTTGAGGCATTACTCAACACCTATATCAAGTTCGAGTATTATTTTGTGAATGAAATAGTGTATGATCTCCATAAATCTATCACATTCACTGAGTAATATATATAAATGCGGCAAGTTCATTTATCCTATGATAACAAACTAAGCAAAGGGAATTGACCAATATGAAAGAAAAGGATCATTGCAGCAGGCATGTTTCCAAATCTTAACACAATGCTTCTTAATTTTTTTCAGAATTTCCTTAAATCCCTTTATCTTTTTTCAAGTAGACTTTCTAAAAGTTTCACACTTTTCTTAATTTTCTACTAGAACATATTGAAATGACGAAAGAGGAATGCCCACAAACAAACATGTAACTGCCAAATTCTTTAAAATTTTGTCTGCACATATAAAACTAAATTACTTCAATATATTCAAAATTCTACAAGGCAAGCCCTACACAACAAATCTAACTTCACAAGGAAAACATGTTATCAAACACATATTTTACCAACCTTTGCACACTCATTTCGAGCCCGATTCCAATCTATTTGCTGATAGGGACAACCATATAGCTCCTTCCTCAGTGATAAAACTGTAGGTGTAATTGGACCCACAAACCTCTTTCCATATATATAAGACATGGGCAAATAAACCATCCGAAAGTGACACCACATTCGTCCTGTGAAGCAAGTAAAGTTAACATAGCAAAGCTGAAAGCATTCAAAAATTAAACAAGTCAGCATTTAATATTGCACTAAGGAATGGTCCCAATCAAGATTCGCTGTCTCGATACTGGACACCATACCAGTACCATCCTATCACAGCATCAGTATGCGATTTGGTATAGTATGATACAACGTACTGAGTGTCAGTATATTCGAGATATCCTACTAGTATGGTATGATATACCCCATACCGGACAGTATGGGATGGTACAACAAACCGTGATACCAATATAAGGATAACAATGAAATCCTTGAATAGTAATAACAAGAGGCATGCCGTCCATTATGAATACTCTTGGACAGTAATAACAAGAGGCTTGCCGTCCATTATGAATACTCTTTCCTTTATTATCTAAGGTAGTAGACCTCATCTTTTGTAATTAAGTAGGGAAGAGAACACTATGAATGCAAACTCAACTAAGCCCTAACCCCAAACAAGTTGGGATCAGCTTCATGAATCCTTATCCACCATTCCGCTCTATTTAGGGCCATACTTTTTGAAAGATGTAGAGATATCAAGTTGGCATTCTTTACAATGAATGCAAAGGGAAGGAAAACAAATTTAGTGATTTTTTGTTAGAAAAAGAATGATACTGCTATCGATTTCTTCAAGTATAGATATTAAATGTTATATATTGGATCAAACAAGTGTTGCTAAGAATGGAAATTCATTAAAGGTCCATAAATTATGGAATAATTGTGATATATCTTCATATATCAAAATTAATTACACGTTCCTAGTTTCCATATTTACTCAAGTGAATTCTTTTTAATTTACTTGTTCTTTTGCATAAGATATCAGCTATCACACCAACCACTTTGTTAGATCCATGGCCTGTAGCCTATGGATCATATTTAAGAAAAAGTTCGTCCTGATCTATAACATATCAGAAGGAACAAAAGATATAAGTAGACAAAAAAGCATGGGAACATTTTGTAAATATCAACACCTTTGGTCCTCAATTTATAAAGAGGAATATTCGTAAATTTGAAAATGAATAAGCTGCCTCTCAAATATTGAAACAAAAAGAATGATCTTAAGATTGTCAGCAGTAAAAGACAACATAGTATCATAGCAACCTTTATCATGCAGCAAGGAAATGAACTTGTGAATTTAATCACATTTCACTGAGATAATGAACACTAAAGAGGTGCCCATTCTCTCTGGGAATGCATCAGAACTCTTAAAATATTACTACGTTGGTTAGCAATCACCTCAACACCCAAAGTTCAAAAATAAGTAAAATCAATGAGTTCATTGCCACTAAAAAAATGTTTTGCTTATAAATTCTTCCAAAATCTGGCTTATCTTTGATAAAAAGAAGACAAGATGTACTACTTATTTTGCATTCCTATACATATGGTACCAATCTAATACTAATCAAAAATTGTCACCAATAACCCCTCCGAGGAGAAATAAAAAAGATCAAAAAAAACTGCTAACAACAGATGGGGGGAAATTAGAGAGAGAGAGAGAGAGAATACCAGGATGGACAGGGAGAAAATATGGGAGTAACAACATCTCTGGAGGTAGTGGGTTGTTGCCAGACCATTCAAACACTCCAAGTACCTGCAATTATTTCAGCACAAGGACATTAGAGATTACTCCTTACAATTGACAAACACAAGCTGTCATTTAGATGGATGAAATGATCAGATTTATTACAGAGAGCCAAAATTTTCCCCATGATATTATAGTTGTCACACCACCATGGTCTAGAATCCAAGTTCGTGCTTTTTGCATGGCCCCATCTCCATCATCAGGTCCTTCACCCAGCAACCTCAATGTAACATATGTCAAGGTTGAACCAAACATGGTGCTGTGGCCTTCTATATGCAAACCCCAGCCACCATCTTTGTTCTGCAATGTAATTCATTAAGTGTTCAATATATTGAAGCTTTACATCCTCTATGTAACAAAGAACTGCTATATGAAACTCAGAAGGTTTTTAATTGTGGATGCCTGATGATTGTAGAGGTAACGGCGAATCTCCCGCTTGTGCTCTGGTGATAAAACAGTATTTAATGCTCCGGTAATAGATAAAGCTATAATCTGCACCATACAGTGAATCAAACACATAAAACAATTGTCATCATACAATAAAAAATTAGCAACATGATGCCTTTATCCCCCTCATCAAATAATTCAGCAAGACGAATGAAATGCATATTCTCATATTTCTTTTTTTCCAAGACATTGACAGAAGAGCATCAGCTGTAACTTGGGAATAATAAAAAAATAGTATGTTCACATTAGAGACAGAAATGATTCAAAAATCATCATTCTGCAGTATTAAATATCAATGTTGTCTATACATACACCAAGTGTATAGTACTAATTCAACATAAACCAGTACGAAGATTGAATATGTGCCAGATGGAAGCAAGTACCAAGCCAGGCATAAGGAACATCGGGCCGCCATAGTCCCCAGGCCAGTGTCCATCATGTGCTTGGAGAGTAGAATAACAACTAATAGCCCTTCTTAAAGAGGTCAAGACAACTTCTTCTGTAACATCTTGATGGTCTTCTAGCTTGATGTGGGGGAAGTTTATTTCAAGTGGATTCTCCTTCGCAAACTGCATTAAAAATGTTAAAAAAGAATCATATCACCACCTTCAAATAAAGGAGATGAAAGGCAAAGTAGAGGGGGGGTCCATTTTCCATCAGAACACACCTTGCTGTCCAAACTACGGAGTTCCAGAGTCATTCTTATCTATTCAAAAGTGAGCAAATGAGCAAATTCATATGCTAATGCACTATCATTTGGCATTTTTAATTATAAAAGATATCCTAGCAGTTAGAGAGTCTTAACTACAGAACTAGCATTTATAGATGACTTGAAGTGAGTGTTAGCAAATTCTTTTTTTTTTTTTGGAAGATAAGTGTCAGCAAATTCTACCATCATAACGAGTCACGGCACAGCAATTTGTGCAATCATCCAAGCAACATTGCCTATCATCAACTCTTAAGTCTCAAAGCTAACTCTGACATAATTATTTCAACATCAGTTAAGTATCATAGTAGGGGAAAACACATAAATCTCAAATTAATTTCTAAAGTTTCAGAAACAACTTAAAATCCCAAAATAACTGTACCGGACATGCTCGATGCTTTCCTATGCAAGGATTTTTAATGTCCTAGACATGAATTATGCAAGACAACCAAATCCAATCATGTAATTACAAGTGTCAGCACACATGACCAAATAATTTTCCACCTTCAAATATATATGTAGGTCTTCTTGTTCCATTATTTCTTAGTCTTGCATATTCTTCCATGAATTATAACTAGCTTGTGACGGATATTCTCAAGTCTTTGATTGATGAATTCTAAGTTTACATATATTGAATAAGCATAACACCATATTTGGGTCTCCTAAATACTTCTGTCAATAATCATAGACAACTAGCACATATTACTACCTACCCCAGTAAGATAAACATTTAAAAAAAAAAAAGCAAGAAATATACTTGCAACCGCATGAGGAGATCAGCACTGTGCTTCATCTCAAAATGATGCTCCCGAAACAGCTCACGGGCCTTCTCGACCGCAGCGATCTCCTCAGCCGTGCCCATATTCGGTTCAAATTCCCACAGCTGCCTCCCTACGTGGTTGTTCGTGGTCCTCAACCATGGGCTGCCACCCTGCGCAATCTTAAGCCTCCACATTGCCGAATCAAGAGGAAGAACTGCAGGAATCCATCCATTAAAACGATCAAAACAAAATCCAATGGAGAAAAAAGGTTCAAGATTAGTGCAAAAACAGTATATAAATCCATTGCACTGCAAGAAAAAAAAAAAGAACGCCGGCAAGCATATAAACCACATAAAATCCATTCTTCCAATAAGCAAGTAAAATCAAGAAACAGAGAGCAATGAAATAAGAATAAGAAGGGACCAAGTAAAATATTTACATTTCGATTTGAAAGGGAAAATCAAGAAAAAGATATGCACGAAGACAGTACTAACTTCAAGCTCAGGATATTTTGATGGCAACGAGATGGAAAGATTGGAAAAGAAAGTAGTGCAGATTAGGATTCTTCCGTTCTTGAATATATCTGGAAGCTCCCTATGGCACGGGGATGTGGTGGTGGTGAAGAGCTCTCTTCCGTCTTTTACCGTCGATTTAAGGAGGGGAGTGAGCGGAGACTCTGGGGTCTGCATGGTATTTATTTGCAAAATCTGCGATTTTTTTTTACGAAAAAGAAAACTAAAAAGGGACGGGTGAGGACCCAGAAGCGGCTTACCCCGCGTCACGATCGGGCCGCCTCCAGTATGGCTGTGGCCCCTCCCACCGCGACGCATAGTGGGAGCTCCAAACCCGTCGACTCGGCTCGACCGCCAGCATCATGCTTCTACCAAGATTAAGCTCTCAAAACCTCACGGAACCAACTCACACCACCACAACTCGTACAAAATCCCAAATAATTGAGGAAAAAACTCAATTGGAACCTGAGAAACCCCTCTAGTCTCTCTCAAGTGCTCTCCTTTCCCACAGATCTCTAGAAAAGAAAATGAAAAGAAAAGAAAAAGAAGCGAAGGAAAAGGTCTTACCTTTAAAAAAAAATTTTCTGTCTTTCCTTTATTTTCTTTGATTTTTCCTATGTTTCCCCCCATTTTTCCTCGATTTTTTCCGTCCTCACGAGTCCCAACCGGGTGGGACGCTTGGAGCGGCCGAATAGGAGACGCCGGCTGGGGTTTTGTGCTGGGTATTTCCTTCCCTTTTTTTTCTGTTGTCGGGTGTCTCAATCGGGCGGGGAGGCTTGAGCGGCTGAATATTATTCAAACATTTTCGGGTCAAATCCTCGCATCTTATTACTAATAAAGTTTTGATATGAGAAATAAATTTTAAATTCAGATAAATTTTAATTTTAAATTTCTAATCAATTTTAAAAAATATTATTTAATAAATTTTATTAAAATTTAAAATAGATTGAACATTCAGAAAAGCCGTATGACCACACAGCTACAAGCATCAGATGTAAGATTTTTAGATCTATATATTATATTTTAATATACTTTTTCAAGATAAATTTTAATAATTTATGTATAAATATATAAAATATCTTGATTTACCGTATACGGATAAAAAATATTAAAAAATTAAAAAATAAAATAAATTGTATTAATAAGATGTTCCTAATTCATAAAAAAAATTATTGATTTTAAGATTAAATTTAAAATTCTACATTCAAATATATAAAAATTTATAAATTTATTATATACAGCCCAAAAAATATTAAAAGATTCACATAAATAAGGTTCATCATTTCAATTGTGTAAAATTGAAACATATATATATGTATTTAGTTTAAAAATTGATAATTAAATAAATAAATTTAAAATTATGAATTATATTTGTTGATTGATTTTAATATTTAATAATAAATAATCTGTTTATAGGTTTGGATCTGGTCAAAATATATTCAGTCAAATCAATTTAATGTTATTCTATAAGTTGGGCTTAAAAAATCGATAATCAAAATTGGATTAAAATATGAAGTTCGCTTATTTTTTTGGAATCCAGATATATTATTGGTTTAACTAAGGATCAATTTAGGGTTGGACTAATATTGAAAAAATTAAAGTAAAATAATTTTATATATGATATTTATATAAAAAATCATTATAAATATTTTATTTTTTTAATCTTTGTTGAATATGTTTTTATAGCATTGATATATTTATATTGTTCTTGTATTTGTATTCTATGATAGAGACTTTTTAATATATTTTATGCTTAAGACTTTTATCTTCAATTCAAAAAAAAAATATTGTTGGATTTTATTTATGACATAGATTCAAAATGAAGAAATAAGAATAAGAAGATTATATAGTAATTTAATTTCAAATATTCTTATTTATTTATTTATTTATTTTGTTAGTAATCTTCTCAATTCAATAATACTCTATAAAATTTTTTAATACTAATATTTTCTACTCAAAAAAAAATCAAAATTAGTATAGATATATATTTATTAATTCATAAAAATTTTCTCAATATTATATATTATATTATATAAAAAATTTATATATTGATAAAATATTTTAATTTTTTTTATTTTTCTACCGCGAAGTGCGGGTTATGTGCTAGTAATTAATGGAGAAATTCTTTGTGCACCACGTGCGGTGCAATAAAAATGACATGGAGTGCACCATCTAATCATGTTAGAGCACGTAGTCACCACTTTCTCATACGCATTTTATAACGTATTTAATATTTACAATCTATTTTTCATCTGAAATTTTGAATGTCGAAAATATTTATTTTTTAAAAAAATTATGAAATTCTGTGTAGATATTATAATATTTTATATCAATATTATAACATCCTACGTTGAAATTATGACTTTCACATAGAATATCATAATTTTTTATAAAATATTATAATTTTGATAAAAATATTTTTATCATATAAAAATTTTATAAAATTTTTAATGATAAAAATATTTTTTTCTACATCTTATAAAAAAATTATAATATCCTGAAAATCATAATTTCAATAATAATGTTATAATTTTTTCCAAAAAAAATATTTTTATTATTTAAAATTTTAAATAAAAAATAAAATTATAAATATTAAATATATATTAAAAAAATGATAAATCCAATCCGATTCATGTCAGATTTTGCGCATCACGAGCGGTGTACAAAGAATTTTTCGTAATTAATGATGCGATGCAGGCAAACCGGTTTTTCGGACCCGTTGAAAGGTCTGCGGACCAACGCCAAACTTATGGACTACTTATGGACCAGATTGTAGCACGCCTTAGTCGTCGGACTCCTTCAACGTGATCCCATCCCCATCACGAGGACGTCACATCATACGTACCAGATGGACTGGAGGGACATCGGTCTGTCATCTTTATTAAAAGGAAATCTTAAAATTATAGAAAATTTGAAATGAGGCCTACCTATTTAATAGGCACCTACTACGTCAAGCCTATTAAATACTTTGGATAGGTACATGCGCAACTCTTTTGAACTAATTTTACATCTAAACTATAGACTTTCCATCAGCATTCAATGATGCCACAGGATAATAACAATTGAACCAAACGGTAACCACTACTATTAATATTGCAATTGTTACAAGAGTTTTGTGCAACCACTACCTAGTCCTACTTCACTTAAGATTTCGAAAATATGAAATACTGTGGAGAATGAAAATGCTATTGTCATGAAAATTCTCAACCGTAAGTGCATCCAATCCCTCAAGATTAATGACTAGGCATTGATTTTATTACTATCAAAGATCTTTTTTAGTTTTTTTATTTTTTGGTAAAGCAGATTATCTGCACATTATATAAATCAAGAAAAAAGGGGTCCAAATTTACAACTCCAAAACAAACAGCCCGTAAAGTACATCATGCAAAAGTTGAGCTATGCACGAAGTTTGCAAGGTTAAACATAAAACAAGAAAAGATTGCTTAGGACAGAAAATAAGATAAATACAAAACAGGAAACCCAAAAGACATGTCAGTGCCACAAAGCAGAACCCAAGATGAGAAGCTGTGAGACACCTTGAAGTTGACCCCGAGCCCAAGAAGAATTAGCAACATAGAAACAATGCACCTGATTTGCTTGACTTCATTCCCAGCCGGTGATAGATAGTTGAGTAGAAAACAGTGATTGGTCGGGTTGTTCGGATGCCGTTTCCTGCATCTGCGCGTTAGTAGGCTAACACAGCTCCATTAAAAATCATTTAACAGGGATAGATACAGCAAAAGATAATGCAATATAAATTTCGGCACATATCCCAGGTGACCTGCCCCAGGCCAAGCATAAAGAGAGTCGGGTAACACAAATGAAGCAAAACCATTAAAGGCAACCCTGTGATGAAGCAAGTTGACAGAAGAACCACCTTCCTGGTCATTCGGTTTGAATCGGCAGTAGCCCTCCCAGTGAACAATATGTACAACATAAACAGGAAAAATAAGAAATCTTAAACTTTAATACATAAATAATCATATCTCCAGCCATTGTTATTCAAATCCTAGATGAATGAACGATCAAAATCTGCACCTATTTGCAACCTGCAACCATAAAAAAATCAATCCTGGATGCTCTTTGTCGTCAATGAGCAACACTTTAGTTTTTCTAACCCTAATCCGAATATTCCCGAAGAAAAGGATCTCACAAACTCTCGGATGGATAGGGGACCAAATCCATAGAAGCATTTTTATAACATGCATCATTCATCAGAGACAGTATCTGAGTCAGTCACAAAAATTGGAAGATAGACGTTATCCATAATAGTTGTATTGAGCTCAATTTTATCAAACCATCTAATATATCCCTATCACTTTATCGAAGATTTATCTTTAATCATAGTTCAGTTTAATTAATATATACAAAAAAAATCTTGATGTGTATTAGTGTGGGCCACATCCGGATGTGCATAATCAGAGAAATCATAATATTCTCCTACTTAATCCAACCTAATATAGCATCTTCGTTTTAATTATTTAAAGTATTTCAAAAATTTTTAATAAAATTTTATTTGGATCTGATAATTGAAAAACTGATATGGCCACGTTTAAAAAAATTAATTCCTTCATAAGATATATACTATATACTTGATTACAAAATAATCATCAGTGCGAATCATGGGGGCAAATGTGTTATCAATCAACACACGACCTTCTATGTATCATAATACTAATGACACCTAACAACCAAGTTCTTTATGTAGAACTTTACTTTATGAATAGACGAAACCTTATGCCTATTATATCATATGGTAAACAGCTAATCAGCATAAAATAAATCAAACTTTATCATAAAACCCAATGTGATGACTTTATACATAATATCCAATGTATATCACAAAATAAGTTATATCCCATATGATCCATCTGATCCTCAAAAATCTTGGGAATAAGTCTTTAGTCAGCAGATCTATAATTATCAATTTTTTTTAATATATTTCACAAACACTATATTCTCCTTTATTCTTCACGAAGAGCAAAAATATTTGATACCTGCATGCTTTGCAAGCGTCTGCATTCTTCATATTATAGAAGAATCTTACTGCAAAATTATTACAGTATACTTACTAATTATCCAATTTTTATTGTGCATACTTATAGAAGATTCTAAAGAGATCATTCTCTGATGGAAGAGAAATAAAAATAAAGTGGATCAAAGAATATCTGATATGAAAACTTTAATATCAAATTACTATACTGTAATATTTTTTATCTCTATAATATGCTTATAGATGTCGACCTTTGTCTTATTAGAGCTTATTTATTTCTGCTCTACATCATTTAAAAAAATACGTGCCCTATAACATAAAGGGAAGAATTTTCTAATGTGCCATGTCAGATTTTTTAAAGAACAAAGTAAGCCGAATAGATCGCTCACATTTTTCAAAATTGCTCTTCTTTTTTTATGTGATTTTATCCGTAAGTAAAGAAAATTTATCCACTCAAAATATCAGATTAAGGCCAAAACATTTTAATGTGAGCATTATTTTACTCTCTTTATTAATGTGAGCATTATTTTACTCTCTTTGTTCTAAGAAATTCAATTCATTAAGAGAAATTTTCCTATGCTATTATCAATAATAGTGAAAATTAATGCATCAATTAATACATGCTCACAAAATCATCAAATAATGAGAGTAATTAAACTGTAGTTTAAAATAATCAATATTATTTCAATAGTAAATTCTAATGTTCATATGGACAGTGATTGCATCACGCATAGAATTTATTAATATTTTATTAATAAGATCAGCAATATAGATATTAAAGATAGAAAATTTTCATACCTCTGGGTTTAGAAAAAATCTATCCTTAATATCTAGATTACCATCTTATTCCAATTAAATTACAGAAATAACTACTTTCTGTGGATAAAGTTAATTATCTCTCTAACTTAATTGTAATTTTATTCGCATGCCATTAAACTTTAATTTATAGTCTTTATATAGTTTTTACCATATCAAGAATACTGTGGCTACTCTTGAACACAATAAATTCACTAACTTTATGTGATTTTTACTATATTCAAAATGCTGTAATTATTCCTGAATATAATAAATCTACTAACTTTAATATGACATTGAATAATCTAAATAACCATAAAAAACTTTATTATGATTTTCATCTTTATCATGATCATTATGATAACAAATCTGTAATTCTTTATTTACATATAAATAAATTAAAAAATACATAAATCAACCATATAATGTGCAAATTTATAATAAAACTATATAACATGGATCTAATCATAATTATCAAAAAAATCTTTATGTAATTAAGTTTATTACAGGGATTAAACAACAATCCAAAGGTCTTTATGCAATAAACTCTATTACAAGGACCAAAATGCAATTTAAAGGATTTTTATGGAATCTATTACTTTATTAGGGACTAAATTGCAGAAGTTCCTAAATATGGTTTAGCTCATTATAGAAAAAGGTCTTTAATTGAATATGGACTTTATCATGGGCTAAAATGCAAAATTTTCTGAATCAAATTGAACCAGCTAAATGTGGTCTGGTTCAGTCAATTGTCAAAAAGCTTAATTAGTTAATGCTTCATGGATCTGGGTTTACGGGCCAAACCCAAAACCCGATATCCAACACCCAAGACCACCTTTCTTCCCCCTTTCACCTCTCTTTCCCGATCAAAAATAGGAACCCATGGCTGGCTATGCGGAAACACCTGAGAGGAGTCACCGGCCGTCCTCAATCACCGACGGCCGGCCTGAGACCGCGGTCCCGATCGCCGATGAGCCGATGTTGGTCCCTTTGAGGGTGATCGACGGTGAAGGAGGAGCCCAAAATCGGCAACTTTATCCTCCAAATCCTGACCGACGGTCGTCAGAAAACCTCAATCGGCGGACCGCCGCCCTCTCCACAATGCCCTCTATCGGTTTTTCGGCAAGTATACCGGCGAGTGGCCACTGGATGGGAGATCGGTGGTGGTTTCAAAACTAAAAAAAACTTCGGCGGCATCCTTCTTCCAAGAATCTGGTCGACGGCCGTCGGAAAAGCCCAAATCAACTGTCCGTCGCCGTCTTGTTAAGGATCTTGGACGATTTTCGCTGGTGATCCAGAGGTTCAACCACCGATGAACAAGATCCGACGGTTTCCCCCTTTTTTTTCTTTTTTTATGTTCTTTCTTTCGGGTTGTTGCCAGCGACTGTGGGTGGCCCTCGGATGCAAGCTGGAAGTCCGGCCATCTTGATGCACTTTCAACGATGGGAGGGTGGACGGCTACGGAAAGCTCTGTTCTTCCCTTCTTTATTTATTTATTTATTTATTTATTTATTTATTTATTTATTTAAATAACAATTTAAATTTAAAAAAAAATTCAAAATTTTTTAAAATAAATAAATAAAATTAATTCAAAAACAAATCTAGACTTCAACCGATCAAGGTGGCCAGATCAGATCTATGAAAAATCCCGTTGGCTGCCGAAGGAAAAACAGAGGCCCGAGATCCTTTTATTCTTCATTCTGTTCCTAAATAATTTTTAATATATTAAGAATAAAATATAAACATAACATATAATAAGATCAATGAATTGAATAAAATAATATAAAAATTACTTTGATACCGATGAATGTTAAAAATCTGAAACTTTAATACAAAAATAATTATATCTCTAGTCATTATTGTTTAAGTCTCAGTTGAATAAACGATCAAAATTTACAATCATTTACAACCTGCAACTACAAGAGAACCAATCTTAGATACTCTTCATTGTCAGTGAGCAGCGCTTTGATTTTTCTGATCCTAATCCAAGAATTTTCGATGAGAGAATCTCACAAGTTCGAATGGATGGAGGGTCAAGTCCATAGAAGTCTTTTTATAATGTATTTCATCCATCAGAAGCAATATCTGAATTAGTTACAAAGAGAGCGTAATTTTATTAAATCGTCTAATATATTTCTATCACTCACATTCGGATGGACATAATTAGAGAAATCATAACACCTGACTTAAGATGTTAAGGTGAAGCCATTGAGAGAGACGTAAAGGTGGTGACTCAAAAAGTCAGAAAGAAAATCAGAGATCTCGATGAAGCTGTTGACAGTTGGATCCTTAACCTTGCCTCCTAGATTATCCTTAAACACGATAAGCAGAGGAAGTCCGTTTACTAAGATTTTCCAATAGGACCCTGAGACATCTAAATTAATCTTCCTTAATGGAGTATAGGAGAATCTGAGTGAGAATAAGCAAAAAAAGAAAGCGTAGGAGAAATCAGAGTCTACATAGAGAGTTTAAGTAGTGGCAAGGGAGAAAAAAGAAGAGAGCTCCATAAATTTAGAAGATGTTAATCCTTAGAGGACTATACTCCATGAGGTAGGCCAAATACGATATTGATCAAACGTTGAATAACCTAGCTAAAGACAAAGTACTAAGATGGAGGTTGACTGTATCCTTTGCTAGTTTTAGTGCCAAGTCAAACAAAAGTGACCCTAACATGATGCGGTAGAGTTTTAAACAAGCGGAATGTTTACCAAGAAATCAAAATTTGGGGAGTGGAAATGGTGACTTGGAAATTAAAACTAAAACAATACCCATCAGAGAAAAGTGATTAGAGTGATATTAACCGGAGAAGATAAAGACGTGTCAACATGCATGGAAGAAAAATACCTATCATGCATTTAGAAATAGGGTATATAAATGATAAGTGTAATTGTAGAAGGAGATTCTTTTTTCCCCCAGAATTCGAGTATCTCCATTATAATTTTTATCCCTTTTAGTTAAATGTTATTAATTTCTTCTGATTTTTCATCGCCCATAGTTTAGTCCTTTAGTTATTGCCCTTCTCTGGACCGCATCACAATAAGGGAAGTCTTTGAAAATTTAAGATAGTGAACCCACTGCCATTGCTTCTCTATTTCCTCTGGTTTGAACTAGTGCATTTGTCCAGCCAGTGCTTCGGTTGGTTTTTCCTATCCCAAAAATGCAGTTATAGTATTATTTATATATATTTAATTGTCGATCTCTCAATTCACGCCGCTATAATAAAAACTCTCCGTTGATCAAAACTGTAACTTTCGGTCTCTATTTACCATGATTAAACAGTTTTGATGTGAGATGACTTTAAATAATATCTAAAATACCCTTTCAAATTCCAAACTCCATCAGGCAGAAAAAAAAAAAAAAAAAGAGATAAGACGAAGAAGACTCCTAACGAGTGCCGCATTCGAATCCCATCTTCTCCTCCCCGACCCACCCTCCCCTCTTCGATGATCGCTCACGACGGCCTCTCAACGCCCTTCGATCCACGCCTCGCTCCATGGACCGCGCAGAAATTTATTTTAAATAACAAAAAAATAATATAATAAAAAAATAAAATATATAAAAAATTAAAATAATATAATAATATAATAATAAATAAAAAAATATTTTCAATAATAAGAAAAAAAATATAAAAATAATATAATAACAAATAATAAAAATATATAAAAATATAAAATAAAAATTTGATCGATTTTGTAATCGATTTTAAAAATTAAAAAAATATTATAAAAAAATAAATTATGACTGATTTTATGAATAATTTTTTAATTTAAAAATTTAAAAATAATTAGCTACCGATTTTGCGATCGATTTTATTAATAAAAATATTTTAACAAAATTAGCGATCGATATTATGATTGATAAATTAATTAAAAAATTAAAAATAGTTATCGATCGATTTTGTGATCGATCTTATTAATAAAAAAATTTAAAAATAATTAGTGACTATTTTTGCAATCAATTTATTAAAAAAATATTTTGATCAATTTAGCAATCAATTTTGTAATTGATTTTAGCAATCGATTTTGCAATTGATTTTTAAAAAATAAAATATTATAAAATTTAAATTATTCTTCATGGTCACTTGTCCATCAAATAGAACGATCATTAAATTAATATAGTACATAGTTAACTAAATATGATATATAATTTAATTAACATAGTACATAGTAAATGAACATTGTGCACAGTTAAATTAATACGGTATATAGTTAACTAAATATAGTATACAGTTAAATTAACATAGTATATAGTTAATTAAATACAGTACACAGTTAAATAAATACTGTACACAATTAAATTAACATGATACACAGTTAACTAAATATGGTACACAGTTAAATTAACACAACACATGGTAAATAAATACTATATACAGTTAAATGAATATGGTACATAATTAATTTAACACTGCACATAGTTAATTTGACACTATACACAGTTAAATGAACCTTGCATATAGTTAATTTAACACTGTACACAGTTAAATGAATCCTATACATAGTTAAGTTAATATTGCACACAGTTAATTTAACACTGCATATAATTAATTTAATACTGTATATAGTTAAATAAATCCTGCACACAGTTAATTTAATACTGCATATAGTTAAATGAACCATGCACATAATTAATTTGACACTGTACACAGTTAATTTAACATTGCACATAGTTAAATAAATTCTACACACAGTTAATTTAACACCGCACAGTTAATTTGACACTGCATCCAGTTAATTTAATATTGCACATAGTTAATTTAACATTGCACATAGTTAATTTAACACTACACATAGTTAAATAAATCCTGCACACAATTAATTTAATATTGTACATAATTAATTTAATACTGCACATAGTTAAATAAATCTTGCACACAGTTAATTTAACATTACACACAGTTAATTTTTATTATTATTGAACTGTAATTTTAAAAATATTATTTTATTATTTTTAAAAAATAATTTTTATTTATTATTGAAATCGTCGAGGGAGCAGACCCAGACTTTGGCATTGGAGGAGAGTTATGGATGTTTGGCATAGAGCTATGAGAGCAGACTCAAACTCATCATGAACTGAGGTGTCTGGTGTATTTATATCTCTTATATATGGCATCAATTTCTCACCAAATTAACTAAACAGGAATAACTGCAAAAGCTTTAATAAAAAATATTAATTTTAAAAAATAATTTTAAAAGCATAGGCCACCACTCCCCAGTGCCCCCCATATATTTTTCAAAATTATTTTTTAAAAATAATATTTTATTATTATTTTAAAAATCTAATTATTTTTGTTACAAAAAATAATTTATTTTTAAATATTTTCAAATATTTTATTTTATTTTATTTTATTTTATCATTTTACTTTTAGTTATTTTAAAAATTATTTTTAGAAAAAAAATTTTAAAACTATTTTTAGAAAGAATTATTTATTAATAAATTATTAATTTTAAAAAATATAAATATATATATATATATATATATATATATATTTTGAAAGGGTGAATCACTAATATTTTAAAAATATAAATAAATAAAATATTAGTATTATTATTTAATACTTATTTTTATTTTTATTATTTTATTTTATTATTTTTTTTATTATTTTTTTCCTCTCTTCTCCTTCACCCGTACGCCACAGACTCCCCCCCCCGCGGCAGCCCCGGGCTCCTCCATGCACACCACCCCCCGTCGCACCTCAGGCACTGCACGACGACCCCCCGCGGCCCCTGACGCTGCACCCTGGCCATCCACGCCGCCCGCACCACCCCTTTGGTCGCCCGTGCTACCTCCTAGCCACTCGCACCGTCCCTCGACTGTTGCTCCACACCGTCGACACCGCACCCCGACCCTCCAGATGCCTGTGCCACCTCCGACCGCCCCCTTCGTTCGCCCCCCTCAAAAAAGAAGGAACATAATTATAATTGTGTGCAGGATATTTTTGAGGCGGCACTGTGAGCAGATTGGAGACGTTCTTCGGTTGTGCGCGGTGAAGCAGTGCCTCTCGAGCAGTCAGTGGGGAAGGAAGAAGGAAGAAGGAAATTTTAGGGAGGGGATTTAGATAGGATAGTTACCTCTATTAAAAATGAGGGTATTTTTATCTCATGAGGGACTTAAAATTAAACACCTAATTCTAACGGACTGGAAGTTTTATTTTGGATCAACAGGGCTTAAATGTTTAAGTGAGATCCACAAATGGACCGGGCGTCAAAATCCCCTATTATTTATGATGAAGCAATAGAAACTTTTAAATGGCAGTGGGAAACCTTCAAAGAAGGATGAACGGCAAGGCGCCACAGGTTATCCCAATCGTTCTAAGATGTTGCAATGAAATCTACTATCGTAGAAGTCCGGCCAAACACAGCATATAGGCTACGTGTATGGCATATGTAGCAGAATGCAAATAAACATCTTAACCATGCATTTCGAGTCTCATCTACTTTTAAAATTGATTTTGATAAATATGTGGCCTATGCTTATGAGTAAGATGATGATGTTGCATTCAGCACGGTAGAAAATGATACAAGAATGTGATCTTACATATAATATATGCTTGTGCAATCTATATGTAGATCGGAGACATGGGAGGGAACTTTTTTGTGCTGGCATGAAAAGCACTCAAAGGATTGAAAAAAAAAAAAAAAAAAAAAAAGGAAGAATGCTGCTATAAAGCAATATTTACATCCTATCCAAGAACTCGCATCTTTTTTTCACGACGTTAATTACGATGACTTGGAGTCTGCCTCTTTCAAAATCGTAGAAGCAACTGACAACCATTTAAATATTGGATGACAATGGGATGTTTTTAAGAAAGTTTGACTTGTATATAGATTTATACAATACCAAATTGTGGGATGATGGTGCCACATCCCAAACGTGCAAAATTTTATGTCGTTGCTTCATTTGATGCTAAGAAAAGCCTAGTCCATGATTTTTTTTAAAAAAAAAAATCAAATTTGTTGGCATTTTCTCCTCACAAGTTGTAAAAGTTCTCCATCACGAGAATATCAAGAAAATTAATCTACACACCTTAAGAGATATAGAAAGTAATAATATGCCATAAATTATCTCAATATAAAATTTATTTTTTGAATTTTGAATTCAAATAGGTTTGTAATCATTTCCTTATTTTTTTCCAACCTTTTCTCCATTCAAATTCAAATTTTGAATTTGAATTATTGCTAAAATATTTTCCTTATTTTTACATAAAAATTTAAATTCAAATTTTGAATTTAAATTGTTGCTGTAATTGTGGTTGTAATCCTTTCCTTATCTTCACATCTACATGCTATATATATTTAATACATGTTCAAAAAAATCCCAAGTTGGACTTTTAGCCATTTTATTATGTTTATTTCAGAAACAATGTGGAGTCTAGGACTGAAATAGATTATTATGATAATTCAGCTAAAAGTGATCCTAAGGTTGCTATCATGTATTGTTATGTTTTTGATGAACATGTTCATAGAGACATGATACCACATGGTTCAAATAGTCATGAAGCATATGAAATTGGTATAGAGGAAGCTAAGTAGCTCATGCGGAGGATCAAATCTCGATCAATATATTGAGATCTGATTCAAATTCTTACTTCTTGTGTATCTACTGGCAATGTGGCATTAAACTCACCATCAATAATTTGCTGAGGTGGCGAACATATGGAAGTGACCGGTTGAACATAAGTTGTATCTTTCATGCAAAAGAAGGATTCCCCTTCTATTGTGTGAATCCACTATTGGATCATCTACTGATTACTTTAAGATCTGTAGAGATGGTGAATTCATGCAAAAGAAGGATTCTCCTTCCTTCACTTTGGATCATCCACCATTGGATGATCCAACGGTAGATTTGCATGAAGGGAATAGGAATCCTTCTTTAGTGAGAAACACATCCTTTTATCTGATACTTTGGAAGGTATCATTTATTAGACATGGTCTACCAGCATTAGTTGTAGACCTAGCCAATGATTTCCAAACATCTCCACGTCTTCCTATTTCTAGTGAATAAAAAAAATAAAATAAACTTATATCTTCTCTTGCCTCTTAATCCAGCTCCTCTAGGTTGCTCTGTCCTCAATACTACAATAATATTTCTTATTAGCGACAGCTATTAGCGATGGCAAATCAGCCGTCACTAATAGAGATATTTATCGATGAATAATTATGATAAAAAAGAACATCATCGTGAAAAGATCGAAGATATGTTAGCGATAGACAATTTTGTTATTAGCGACGGCAAAGCCATCGCTATAACTCTTAAATTTTAAATATTTATTTATTTAATTTTAATTAGTGATTAGCAATAGTTTTAACGATGTAGCATTCGATGTCGCTAATACAGAGCCCTAAAATCCTCTATTCCCGATTGATTTTTTTACCGCTGCTCTGTAGCATCCCCCTTTCTTGCCCCACCTCCGATCCCCCTTCTTCCGTCGCCGCACCGTCGGAACCCTACCGGAGCCCTCGTCCCCGCACCCTAGTCCCTGCATCGTGGTCCATGCATCGGATCCGCCGTCCCATGCCCCCAACTCCCCCTTCTTCCCCACCTCCCCAGTTCTTTTCCCACAATGCTGTCGAAAGCCTATCGGAGCGTCGGTCCCCACGCCACTGTCACCGCATCGATCTACCATTCCCACATTGGATCCGCCATCTCCTGCATCGAATCCACCGTCTCTCTAATCGGATCCGCTGTCCATGCATCGGATCCGACGTCCTCGTGCCCTTGCCATCCTCCCTCGCCATTTCCTCCTTTTCTTTCCATCCTCTAATGAGTATTAGTGATGACGGTGGCGACAGCGACGGAGCCGTCGCCACACGCCATTCTCTCCTCTTTTAATTTTTTATATTTGAATTTAAATTTGTGATGTTTATTTAAATTAATGATGTTTGAATTTAATTTATGCATGGGACGTGCATTCCGGCCCTCCCTATTTACAATACTGCTCAATTTTTTGGAGCCCTCAGAGTGAGATTTGCCTAAATATTCCGCTGGGATGGTATGGGGTACCACCTCTATGGATGCCTTGGTTCGGCCCATGCATCGGCATGGGATGCGCAACCTGGCTACCTTGGGTTACAGTCCCTAATGCGCAGGTCGCACGGCCCGATCGTTCTGCAGTTGAAGCCTGTGTGTGCGGGATGCGCATCCCAATCTACCCCATTTGCAATGCTGCTCGATACTTTGGAACTTCCGTAGTGAGATTTGCCCGATGCCCTACTGGGATGCTAGGGGGCACGTCCGCGGCTACCCAAGCTTGGTCCATCGGTATGGGATTCGTGATCCAGCTATCTTGAACAGTAGTCCCTGGTGTACAGGGCATGCAGCCTAGTCGTCTGGCACCCCAAGTCCGCATGCATGGGACACATATCCCGACCCTTCCCATTTGCAATGCTGCTTGATACTTTGGAACCTTCTAATTTAAAAATTTTAAAAATATTGCATTATATAGAACTATAGATCCATCTTTTGATTAATGTACATATTTTACGGCATCCGTATATTTATATATTTCTATATGGATAGAAGAATTATGTACATTGATTAATTGATTGTCCAGTATGAATAGTTTGAAAAATATAAATAATTTTATAGATCATTACAATAATCAAACGATATATTGAGGGTTCGAGAGAAATTTCAGACAGTATTTTTTTTTAGTTCTACTCACACATCTTAAGTTGCATGGAGAGAACTAAGAGAAAATATTATCGAAATTTCTTTCGCCCTATATTGCATATCGTTTGATTACTTTAATTGACCTATAGAATTAATGTAATTTCTGAATGGGACAAAATCTTCTATATCTATTAGTTAATGGTAGGATGCATTTATTATATAAGCCATTCAAAATGATAAAATAATTATTTAGCAATTGCCTTGTATTTGTATATGTAGAATCTTTAGGTAGCGTATCATGGATCGTAGTTGGATGGACTGTCGAGTAGTCGACGGAATAATTTTTACTGAATATAAGGAGAGCGTAGAGTACTTTTATGATTATACTTTTGAAAATACGACACCCTTATATTAAGAATGGGCTCGTTGCTCTTGAAGAGATGCAGCAATAAAGAAATGCTTGATAGGGATACAATGATTGTCTAATTATATAAGAGTGGATTTATGCCCAACTACAAGCATTGGTATCTGTATGGGAAGACGTGAAAGACAGTTGCAAGGGTTACAAGTGAGTAGGACAGGGATACAGATAGAATTGTAGATATGGTTATGGATGCTGCTAGTTCTGAATTTAACTGGGATGTAGAAAATAATACAGAAGTAGGCAATAGCGATTTCTATTGCATGCTGAGAGATGCCGATGAACCACTATGGCCGGGATGTAAAACACATACTGTATTATCAGCTGTGTCAGAGCTGTTGAACTTGAAAATCGAGTTTAATATGACGGTCAATTGTTAAGATAAGATGATAGCAATCGTAAAGAAAATGTTACTAAAGGATGAGAAGTTTGTTGGGAGCTTTTCTACTTCAAAAAAAATAATGAAAGGATTAGACATGGGATACGAGAAGATAGATGTATATCATAATGATTGTATATTTTTTTATAAAGAGGATCAATTGAAGAGCTTATGTGACGTATGCGATGAAAGTCGATTTAAGCCAAGTGATTAGATGTTGAATAAAACTTCAGGAAGTACTAAATTTGGAGACACAGAGCAGGGGGGACCTGAAAGCATACACTGTGTCTCATCGGGCTGTGGAGAGTCGTGAAAGCATATAGGTATCAAACCAGAGGAGACATGAAATGGAAGACTGGATGCTGTCAAACTAGGGAAAAGAGAAGAAAAAGAAATGCCAGGGCAAGGTTAGCATTTGAAAATGTCACGATTTTTGATTCAAACGTGTACTCATGGGCCCGCAATCATATGATACATGGGGAACTTTGCTCTTTGGAGTTCTAGCGAAGAAGACCTACAAATATTATCATAACACATACAAAGTCCCATGCAACCACCGCAGCCCTACTTGCTACCTCCCTTCCAGTGGCCTACCGTTTTTGCAGGCTACGCCTACAGCCACAGGGAGGCCAAACCAGTGAGTACCATCATGGTTCGCCCTCAACGACCAACTCGTGCTTGTTTGGTTATACCAGGGGATAGGGTAAACATAGGACGATAACCTTGATCTACCAAGAGTTCAGAAGACGGAAGCCAAAATACGTACATACTGAGAAGTCAGTACCTTACATCCTCGCTATTTAAACTGGTGGAACAACAATGCTTTTGGCTTTGAAGGAATGGTAACAACAGAAGCATTTGGCAAAATGCCAACTACAAGATGCAAACACTTTGGACTCCTCTTTCACCTAGCATAGAGAAGGAAAACCAGCTTGAAGAGAGGACTAATGCCCTAGAAATGATCAAGATACAAGGTGGGTTGTTACTGGCAGAAGTTATGGAGAAATTGTGACATGGCAAAAATTCTGGAGAAAATGTGAAAGGCAAAAAAAAAAAAAAATCTTATACATGGGTTCTTTATTTAGTCAGATAGTACATATGTATGACCAGATCTACTTGTGTTTAATATTGTAATCTAATGATTTTAGTGTCTTAATTTGTTCCTTCCAAACTGCTATAATTTTTTTGGGCTTCTTCGTACACATTTTTAAGACCTACATATGAGAAGCAAGCAAGACATGTCTGAGTATATTTTTCATGAAAAATATTTTGGTTTAGGATGGTCAAGAATCACGTTTGAATGATCAGAGCATGCCTACCATCCACTAGAAAGCAATTGAGGGTTGCCTACTCGCAGAAAGATAAAATGAAGGTCCTACTGTATCTTCACCGGCTTTTTTATCAGTCCTTATTGGTGTATATCCAATGCAGGTGTATTGCCGTACATATGCAATGTTAGCCAAGCGTGTTCTAGCCATTTGCCTGCACATCAGCAGCATGTTATTTCTTATTTTTGCTGTTGATGCTGAAATGCCATACCTTGGCAGTGCCAATTCTATATTTCAAAATTCTCCTTAGGAATCTTGACATAATTTTCATCTTTTCCTTTTAGGTTTTTTTGACCTTAGTCTAGTCTATTCATCGTCAACTATGGAGCAGACAAATTTATAATCCTTTTAAATTGGTACCTAAGAACAGTTTTTAATGATAATTCCTATGTTTATCCTTTAATCGTAATTCTTTTGGCAAAGGATGGTCACATTCAGGAGTTAGAGCTGAGAATGAGTCAATCTTCTCCTCAGACAAGGCTTCTCTAATCTATATATAGTTTCTGATTCTGAGGTTTTATCAGGTGCTTAGTTCCGATAAATTTTGTAAGTTAGTAGCTTTTTGCATCCCTTAAACTTTGCTGATTAGTGGCTTGTATATTTTGGAGAACAACATATTCAAATGTAGCAAATGCCCTTGGCAGGACTGAACGCCATTAATTGGTTCATATTTTAAGTCAAGTCAAAAATACCATGTTTACATGGCTTCCTAAAGCTCTCTGTTTTTCAGATTAGGCCATGTAGGATCAGAACAAATAATATCTGAATAAATAATAACACATAAACGTTGTACATCCATTATTATCATGCTTTTTCTGGAATATACAAGATTACCATGCTCTTCGGTTTCCTACCATCATATCTGGACTATATATGATGATTATAGAATCTGAGAATTTGCTAAAAGAAAATGACATTACCATTTATATTTGAAAAAATATAATTTTATTCCAGAGATGCTGTGCCACGTATTAGATGCCCATCCATGTCTGAGTCCTGTTACTTTAGTTGTCATGATTTTGAGTCGCATAGGATAGTCTAGAACTTCGGTATGTGTAGAAAGTTGATTCCAAAAACATTGTAAAATATGCTGGAAATATGCAATGTTCGACTGTGCTCTAATCGGTTTTGACATTTCTTCCAGGCGAGGAGATAATTTCAGGGACTCAGAGAATACACTTACCTGAGTTATCGACTAAACGTGCAGAGGCATGTGGAATTGATGTCAAGACTATATCAACGTACATTGACTCTTTCCGGTATGAAGTCACATTTTTTATTCATTTTTCTTCCACATTTTTAGTGCATTTTCTTTTCTTTTCGTGTTTTTCCAGTAAAAGCGGCATAGTTTTTTTTTTTTTTTGTGAATATGCATGCATCAATATGAAAAGCTGAAACCCTGTGTTGTCTGTGGTGCTCGTGTCAGAGGAATGATTTGGTCACTGAAGCTTCATAATTGTTAACTATTTGGATTTGATGTCTCAAGATTCGGTCCATATTGAGTCCACAGCGAGATCCGCGATGAAAAATGAAGTCCAACGAGACCGAGATCACCTCAAATG
This sequence comes from Elaeis guineensis, assembly GCF_000442705.2. NCBI lineage: Eukaryota > Viridiplantae > Streptophyta > Magnoliopsida > Arecales > Arecaceae > Elaeis > Elaeis guineensis. The sequence goes on from NC_025999.2 coordinate 930,042, forward strand.
GAGTTCGGATAGTCGAGATACGTGCTTTTGAAGCTTGCATGAAATCCGAGGCGACGAAGGGCCGCCGACGGGCTGGCGGAGCGGTGGTGGCACGGCCGCAGGAGGCGGGATGTTGCCCAGCGCACTGCAGCACGAGGGCTAGGCGTGCAAGGCGTGGCCCACGCGGGGCGCGCGGCCCAGCCCAGGCACGCGCACGCAGCGCGGCCCAGGCACCTCGCCTGGGGCCTGTACCCGATCCATCGTGGATCAGGTGGTCCACGGCCCAGCGCGTGGATCACATGGGCGTTTCCCATGCATTTCGTGCGGTCCATGGCACTGTTCCATGAACCGGCACATGATCGGAGGGTGTGGATAGTTTGCAGTTTTGATCCAACGGCTGGGAAAGTTATTTGGCTTTGTTTAGGACTTCTAATCTCTTTCTAATTGAGTGTTTAAGCCTATAAAGACCTGAGAACAGTCAGGGAGGCTTGTGGTGGCTTGTTTTTCTCTGTGGATGCATGGACGGGCTGTGCGGTGTGAAGATCAGAACCCGAGAGAAGAGAGAGAGTCGTATGCTGGGAGAGAAAGAGTAAGGCTCCTGGACAGCGGACAGCGGTCGCTTCGGGGGTTCAAGGGGGTCTTCCTAAAGAGAGAGCTATTGTGAGGGAGAACTTTCTGTGAGGGAGAAATTGGGTATATGAGGGTAGAGGGTGAGATCTCTTCTTGTAAATTTTTTTTTTATAGTGAAGTTTGCATGCCCCATGGAGACGAGTCCTTTTGTGACTGATCCACGTATTTTGATTGTTTTATTTTATTTCTTCACCCAACAAGTGGTATCAGAGTGAGGCGATAAAAGGACGCAGATTGCAGCGGTAGTGAGCAAGACTGAAGATGGAGAAGACAGGAACAATCAAGATGGAGATCAACAAATTTAATGGTAAGGGTAATTTCTCGTTGGCAGGCAAGAGTGAAGGACATGCTCATCCAACAAGAGTTGATCGATGCTCTCTTGTGCAAGGAGAAGCCAACCACCATGGAGGTGCAGGATTGGAAACAGCTACAGATGCAGGCGGTGAGTACTATCCGCATATATCCAGCAGATGAGATGGTGATCTATATGCTGAGCGAGACTTTTCCGACGGTGCTGTGATCAAAGCTCGAAGAGTTGTACATGGTAAAGTCTCTCACCAACACTCATTTTCTCTGGAGGCAGTTTTACCAGCTGCGGATGGTTGAGGGACAGAGCGTGCAGGAGCATTTAAGTTATTTCCAGAAGATCCTCATCGACCTCCTCAGCATTGGTGAGAATGTTGAGGAGAAGACCAGGGCACTGATTTCGCTAGCGTCGCTTCCCCCTTCGTACGAGTCCTTAGTGACTACTCTTCTAGTGGAGACGAGCACCATCAAGATGGACGAGGTTAACGCAGCGATACTCCAAAACGATATTCTCAGGAGAGAGAACCCAGCTTTGCGTTCAGATGGTGGTAGCTCAACTTTGGTGGTTTCTGGAGGAGCAAGAGGCGGTAGACGGAGCGACAGGAGATCGCGACGAGGGCGGTCCAAGTCCAGGAGGGACTTGAGCAAAATCAGGTGTTATCGATGTGAGGAGTTGGGGCATCTAGCCAGAGATTGCCTTCAACTCAAAAATCGGATGGTAGCTGCTGTAGCGACGGCCGGTAGTGATAGGATTATGCTGGAGGGGAAGAAGAGGAGTAGAGGATATTATTACCTGACAAGGAGCTCAGTGCGAGGTGGAGCTTCAGGAGCCAAGTGGAGTCCAGAGGGAGGTGGAGCTCTAGGTGGAGGTAGATCGGGCACGAGACAGGAGACTCAGAAGGACGAGAGGCAACGTCGCAAGGTGAGATTCCTATTGCCGTAGTATGATGTCCCGAGTAGGTCTCAGATCAGGAGGAGCACAGTATACGACAGAGATAGAATCGAGCAGTCTAGCTCGACTCCCATATTTGTCCATCCATGATCTGCAAGTAATTGCCCTAGGACATAGGGGCAAGGAGATCCAGAAGCTCTTGGAGTTAGGAGGAGATCGAATATCGAGTCGAGATGGAGATTTTTAAGATTTGATGTCTCAAGATTCGATCCACATTGAGCCTACAGTGAGGTCTGCGACGAAAAATGGAGTCCAACAAGATCGAGATCAGCTCAAATGGAGTCCGGATGGTAGAGATACATGCTTTTGAAGCTTGCACGAAACCCGAGGTGACAGAGGATCGCTGGCGGCCGGCGGCGAGCCGACGAAGCGGTGGCGGTGCAGCTGCAGGAGGCGGGATGTCGCCCAGCGTACGGCAGCGGGCGGGTCGGCCCAGGCCCAGGTGCCGTGCCTGGGGCCTGTACCCCAGTCCACAGTGGATCGGGTGGTCCAGGGCCCAGCGCATGGACCGCGTGGGTGTTTCCCACGTATTTTGTGTAGTCCACAGCACTGTTCTATGGATCGGCACGCGATCGGAGGGCGTGGATAGCTTGCGGTCTTGATCCAACTGCTGGAAAGGTTATTTGGCTTTGTTTATGACTCCTAATCTCTTTCTAATTGAGTGTTTAAGCCTATAAAGGCCTGGGAACTGTCAGAGAGGCTTGTGGTGGCTTGTTTTTCTCTGTGGACGCACGGACGGGCTGTGCGGCGCGAAGATCAAAACTCGAGAGAAGAGAGAGAGCCGTACGCTGGGAAAGAAGAAGCAGGGCTTCTGGACAGCGGACAACGATCGTTTCAGGGGTTCAAGGGGGTCTTTCTAGAGAGAGAGCTTTTGTGAGGGAAAACTTCTTGTGAGGAAGAAATTGGGTGTACGAGGATAGAGGGTGAGATCTCCTCTTGTAAAATTTCTTTTTCATAGTGAAGTTTGCATGCCCCGTGAAGGCGAGCCCTTTTGTGGCTGATCCACATATTTTGATTGTTTTATTTTATTTCTTCTTTCTTCCTGCTGCATCGCATGGTACTGAAAAGGTTTTGAGAGATGGTGTCCTGGTCAGACATCCACCCAACATTAACTCATGTAAATTTGTACTAAAATTGGTTAGAAATGGGTAAAATGTTGTCAGATTTAGAAATTTTAATGATTGGCTTCCAGATTAGGTGTTATAATTTCTCACCTTCACCATAGAAAACCTAAAAACAGGCTGGCTCTCTCATGCTTTATCATTCCTGTCTATTGATAGCTGCATCCCAACGGACTATCAGGGTCTGTTTGTTCCAGTTGCATGCGTGTATGATGTTTCTTAGTTGTCAGCAGAAGACCTGTATCAATACCCAGGATGCCAATTTCTCCAATTTGCAACTTGAAGGTCATAGCCAATGTGCATCTTGTAATCTATTCTTCTGTGGGTTTTTCATCTGTGGTCCACCTGGTCATGTATGACTGTAGCACTTTTGATAATTTATTTAACTAGCTTATTCATTGTAAAAATCAGGAAAAACAGGGGAGGAAAAAAAAGAAGAAGAAAGAAAGCAATTTTACGGGAATGAAGTGTTGGTGCCTTAAAGGTTGCTTATTTCTGAAGTTGTCAGATGTTGATTAGCACAGCTTCTCCTTGGTCCTTGCACAGTATCGAGAGGAATGGTGTCGTAAATGATCATTTTTATGCCATGCTTGATTTTAAAATGGATGCTTGGTTCATATGTGAATGATGAATTTTGCTTTATGGTGATCTGCTTCACTTGATTGCAGGTACGGTGCACCTCCACACCTTCAATTCCAGACCCCAACTCTTCCCAACCAAATAATTATAATGAGTCCATTGTTTTTCTGGTTCTCTTCGAGCAAAGGAAAGGAAATCATCGTTTTTCATTTTGTACCTTGCGTTCTCAATTTCTCGTGCTGGTTCGTTGCTTGCACTTTAGGATAGATGCATGGTTAACCAAACCAGGTTGACCATAATCGTCCATGGAAGGGGGGGCTGTAACATGTTATGCTAGTGCTACCCTGCTAGCGTTCAAGTGATTAGATGTTGAATAAAGCTTCAGTAAGTACTAAATTTGGAGACACAGAGCAGGGGGGACCTGAAAGCATACACTCTGTGTCTCGTCAGGCTGTGGAGAGTCGTGAAAGCATACAGGTATCAAACCAGACGAGACATGAAATGGAAGACTAGATGCTGTCAAACCAGGGAAAAGAGAAGAAAAAGAAATGCCAGGGTAAGATTAGCATTTGAAAATGTCACGATTTTTGATTCAAACGTGTACCCATATGATACACGGGGAAATTTGCTCTTTGGAGTTCTAGCGAAGAAGACCTACAAATATTATCATAACACATATGAAGTCCCATGCAACCACCATAGCCCTGCTGGCTACCTCCCTCCCATTGACCTACCGTTTTTGCAGGCTACGCCTACAGCCACAGGGAGGCCAAACCGGTGAGTACCATCATGGTTCACCCTCAACGACCAACTCGTGCTTGTTTGGTTATGCCAGGGGATAGGGTAAACATAGGACGATAACCCTGATCCACCAAGAGTTTATAAGACGGAAGCCAAAATATACGCACATACTGAGAAGTCGCTATCTTACGTCCTCGCTATTTAAACTGGTGGAACAACGATGCTTTTGGCTTTGGAGGAATGGTAACAACAGAAGCATTTGGCAAAATGCCAACTACAAGATGCAAACACTTGGGACTCCTCTTTCACCTAGCATAGAGAAGGAAAACCAGCTTGAAGAGAGGACTAATGCCCTAGAAATGATCGAGATACAAGGTGGGTTGTTACTGACAGAAATTCTGGAGAAAATGTGACATGGCAAAAATTCTGGAGAAAATGTGAAAGGCAAAAAAAAAAAAATCTGATACTCTGCGTTTTTAGTTCTTCCATACCCAAAAACAAATTACAAATCTGTTATGAATAATGAAGAGAAGTGGGATAACGTGACTACACGTACAGAGGATATATTCTGAAATGGAACGTTAGATCAGTTGTTCGAACCTAGCAAAATGTGGCTACCGCAAAAGAATCGTGCAAAAGCTTGACGGAAAATATATCAAAGGAAGCAACGAGCAAGTTCCTTACTAGAAAATTTAATACTTTGGCTGTTGATAAATCTGTTATTGAACACTTGCATGAGATGATATGTATTTTTAATAGTTATAAACTACATAACATGTATATGAATGAAACCAAAATTATATCCTTTATTATTGATAAACTTGCACGATCATGGAAAGATTTTAAAAGCTTGAAACATGAGATGATATTCCTTTTAAGGATTCAATTAACCATTTTCATATTAAGGAGCAATACCATAAACAAGATGAGAACAGAGGAAAATGCTCATGTTACCAAAGTCCATATGGAGGAGAAAAATCAGTTAAACAAACCCACAAATAAGCTTCTACCAATCTACTACAACTCACAAGAATGAACAGAAGAAAAGCACAAGCTTTCGTTATGAAAAATCTGGATACCATAAGACAATTTCTCAAAAACAAAGGTGCACCAGCAATAAAAGAAAATTTTGTTACAATGATATTAGAAACAATGTTCTTAAAAATGGGGTTTGGTGGATTGATTCTGGTGCAACCAAAAACATGTCCAAAGACAAAAATCTGTTTAAGAAATATGAACCAATAGAAGATGAAAGTATTTTCTACATAGGGAACTCATCCATTGCACAAGTCAAGGGAAAAAAAATATATATAGAATTTAAATTCAGTTTTGAAAAGAATACTTACTTTATGTACTAGAAATTAGAAAAAATAAAATTATATATGCTAATGTTCTTAGTAACTTAAGGTTCAAATTAATATTTGCAAATAAACAAGTTCAAGCTTAATATTAATAAGAATAAAATTTCTCATGCTCATATTGTTAAATCTTCTTATTTGTGACATCAAAAAGTTGATCAAATTGTACTTGCTAATGGATATAGAGTAAATGTCTAATTATTTGTTTGTATATGCTAATTTTTGGTACTGATTTAAAAACTCACCCATGGTTTAAGGCTGAGAATGCCCTTGCACACATTTATCAAGATCGCACAAAAAATAGGTTTAAATATAAAGCACATAGTTTACATTACTTAACCGTTTTTAACACAAAATTGACAGGAGCATGCATGGGCAAACTGTCCACTACAGGCATCATATGCATTTATCAAATAACAAAATGTAAAAAATAGGGAAGGTTTAAATATTGAGGACATAGTTTGCATTACTCACCGTTTTTAACACAAAATTAACAGATTGAGCATGCATGGGCAAACTTTCCACTACAAGCATCATATGCACTTATCAATCAACAAAATATTAAAAATAGGGAAAATATTTAATTGTTCAGATGCTACTGCAATGGGGAACATAGCTTGGTGCAATAGTAAAATGCTGTGGCTGACAGATGCAATCACATGGATTTGAGTCCCATGTTGGTCACTTTGTGCAAATAAAAGCTGAAGATTAGTCTAATAGTTCGTGCAACCCATTCTTCCATGACAGTCAAGCAGTAAGATCTGCATCTCTGAATAGTTCGATCGAGGGGCAAAAACATCAACATTCTGACCAAGGATTATAATATGGCAGAAGAGATTAGCAGTCAGGTTTTCTTGGTCAGCAGGACACGACAGCGATATTCCCCAAGAGCCCATATTGGAAATATGTTTCGATACTGTGAATAACTAACCGTGCAGTTTCTGAAGAAGGCTCCAATGATTTCCTGTAGAACACAGACGCAAGCAAAGGAAAACATTAAGGAGGAAAAGCCAGATATGCATAAACAAAGGCAAGCATTGGAAAAAAAAGTACCCAATATTTAGAAATTTCAATGTGCATATTCATATAACACACATAATACAAGATGCACCATTTTGTGCCCCCATTGTTAACTACTTGGTGTTCAGCAAAAAGAATCTTCCCTTCAGCTCACCACGAGTATTAGAGCAAGCCAGGTCAAGTCACCTTTTTGTATTGAGATCTGTTTTGTTAATTAATTTGACTATGTTGGGGCATCATCAAAGAAAACATAATTGAAGATAAAAATCAGCACAGGACAATGTAACATAGAAATAATATAATCTGATTTGGCATTGAACTTATCGGTCATTATATGAAGAAAGAGAGAAATCTCTCCTGGAAGCCCTTCAATGGACAAGAAAATCTTGCAAGCAGTAAAATAAAAGGTGTCACTTCAAACAAATAATAATGGATGATCAGTAGTAGATGATATATACCATTTTCTTTTAAATATCCATAAATGTTAGAAATAGTCTACATTTTTCAGGTTCTTTATAAATTGTTCAAAATGTGCAAAACTGTGAGCTCCTTTTCAAGCTGTAAGTGAAGATTTCAACAAATCATGGGTTAGAGTGACATTTCATAGTTTGCTGAAATTACTTGTGACTTACTTGCTGTGGAAAATCGCCACTCTCCATTTGCATATTAATCAACACCTTCGCTGCTCGGTGCAAAGGTTCTGGGTCTCTCTCAGCCTGTTCCAGATATGGCACAACAAATTTACACGTTAGAGGCAATTTGACTAGTCAGCTCAGAAATAAAAACTTCAACCATATAGAAATTTTTTAATTAATCTTTGAATTTGCTTATTCATAATATGTAGCATTCACAGCACATTTCAGAGTTTCTTCTTTTTGTTTCAACAGCTTGACTGGAAGCTTTGTCAAATGATGACATTGGTGGTGCCAAAACATGAAGAATCAACATCAGATCATCCTCACTACCACTGATATGCTCCTGTCAAGCATGACATTAAATAGGAATTCTTGCGCTAGTCTTTTATGGCTCATTGTGCATTTAAATTACAAGAATCTTCACAACAAGTCATGATTACCTTTTTGATCAACTTGCTTCATTCAAGTTTCATTCATGGTTGAAAATTCACTCTTTCCAATGAATTTTGTTTGCTAGATGTTAATTAAGAAACCTCTTTTTATAAATTTGAAGTATTCAAATCAAACTAAACTTCAATTCATACAAGTGTTAGCTTCGATTCATTGAGATATATGAGATTAGCAATACACTAACATCAGACTTGGAGAATGATGAAGAGATATTCCACACTAGCAGTTAATTGAATAACCTCTGGTTGATTTGCCAACAGCTGTTAGCTCAGCTGGTTGGCACCCTTCTCTCTGAATGAGAGGTCTTGGGTTCAAACCTACTACTTTGCCCGAGATGGGGCCACAGAAGGAAGATCCTGTATCAACATCCATGCAATCAGTTGTCATGATGAAGTCCTATGTAAATAATTTGTTTTGTACTAAACCACAAAAGTCTCCAACAAATAATGCGCAACATCATTTCTAAGGACATGAAGAATTTTGTTAGAGACAGGACATGTTATTAAGAATTTTATTTGGTATGTTAATGATCTCATGATCCTATCAGAGGCCCAAGGTAGAGTCCCAATATCAAGGATATCTTGCCATGAAAAAAGCCTCCACTTCAAAGGCAACTATCTAATACATACATATATACACACATACATACGTACATGTATATATATATACATATATATGAAAGCAAAAACTAAGCGAAAATCAATTAGCAATTGAAGCTGTCTGTATAAGCAGCAACTTCTCACCTATGAATGTCATCTAGAACACAATCAATCTTCAGGATGCCATGTGTCTCGACTATCCTATCTAACAATCCTTCAAGCATTAAATGACAGCATTATTATTAAAAGGCTGCATTGAAGCCCACTTATGTGCATTAAATTCTGTCATGAAAGCATGATGTTATTGTACTATTATAATTAAAACCCACTTATATATGTAGCTGAGAATATGGATTGACACCAGGAATTTAGATGGATGTTATATTGTTATTCATAAATAATTTTTTGAAAAAAATGATCAACTATGTGACTTAGAACCCACGCGCAATGCGTGGGCTCAAAACTAGTTACAACTTATAGCCAGACCATTTAGTAATTCATCTCAAGATTCTAGTTAATATCAACTTATTGCAACAAACTATAATAACTTATTTTATCGACTTGATTCACACTCAACTTTGGCTTCATGGTTTCCTCTTTCTATTAAATTAGGTTTGCTTGAAGTGAAATGAGAGTATACACATTGAATTAAGTATTAAAATTAAATCTAAATTTTGGTTGGTACAAAGCTTAGTTTGGATTCATCAAAATACAATAGAGTAGTTATACATTGACCATTTAGAAGAAAGAATGAAAATGATGAAGAGATGTAGTACACATGGTAATGGACCGAAATATCTGCTACAAATATCTTGAAATTGCTTATTTCATATTAGATCATAATTTATTATGAATATTTTGTTACTTCTTTCATACTAATTTTTAAAAGCAACTTGGCAAATTAGATAAAACACAGCAAATAATGCTAATATCATTCAAGGGATATGAAGAATCATGTTGGGTGGAAAGCATGGCCTAGAAAGTTTTGCATTTTAAGTCAGTGGTATGATAGTTCTATCAAAGGACCATAATAAAAGCACCAATATCAAGATTATTTAACATAAGCAACATCTTCATCCCAATAGCCACCATCATTGGACATAGCTAGGCTAGTAATTGAGTCTCAACATGTGATTCTATAGAATTCATGTAAACATTCTCAAAGGAGACTTTTCATGCTACATATATATCAACAGGTTCGTGAATAGCTGGACAAGCAAAATAGAATCATACTGATGCTAACAATGCATAATCTCTGTGGATGAATAGTAGTTCTTAGTCTTGCTATATCAACATTTCTCAGATAGAAAAAGGTAGATGCAGCAAAATTAATTACATCGCCCACTGCTGCCAACAGTATCAGCATTATAAAATGACATTGCATTTTCAATATTAAAAAGAGATGAAATATTTGCAGCATACTTCAGAGGAGCATGATAAGGATATTTCAACACCTTCCAGAGCAAGATACTCTTCAGAAGTAGACCATGCATCAAAACAACGATGAAGGCCTAAACAGTTTATAAACCAAAATATCCATCTGACTGATCGTCAGGTATATTGTATAATTTAAGTTGAACTTCAAGTTGAATGCCACTGATAGAACCCATATTAGCCTTATTAATACCGCATAAAAAAATTGTTGTTTTGAGCTTCATGACATACCTCATCAAGTCACCTTCCACAGTCATCTTCTTGTTATTTTCAGAACATTTTGATGGAAGAACTGATTCCAATATCCATCTCATATTGGCTAAAAAGTTGAAATCTCTGGGCCTTGGTTTGAAACTTAACATTATTTAAGGTACCCCAGGTCCTTGTACAACATGATGGCTAATCCTAACATCAAGAATTCATTCCATAGGGTGTCCCTTTTTTTTTTTTTTGATTTCCTCCAGATATACTTGGAAATATATGATGACACAACATCCATATAATTGCTGCCTTAAAGATCTCAAAGCATAATTACTAATAAACCAATGTTTTAAAAACCAGTACCAAACCCGGTACCATCTTTTCATTGGAACTGTACAGTTCAGGTATGATCCCATCACAGACAGTACATATTAAAGCTGATAGTGTCAAAAGTAATGAAAAATTTTTGGTACAAATTGGTAAGGTTGGTAAAAATACCATCGAAATGCAACAATATGGTTGCTATAAACTACTGAACTAGTATACGGGGTTTTAGCATCCCAACACCCGTACAAGTACCGTTTTCACACTGAAACGGTATGGTACCGATGGTACCATTCCTCTCTGGTGATTTCTGAAGCCATGAATAAAACTGCTCCATCTGGAAGGTCCTAGATGTCTAACGAGCTATTGTGAAATCTAATCCTAACAAGTCCATGTTGGGAGTGGAAATCACTTAATGGAAATCAGAGATGTTATGGGTCTGATATGGCAATCAGAATATTCAAGATGTTGGTATAAGGAAACAAATATTTGAAAAAAAAAAATAGAAAAACAACATTATAGTTAATCATCAACTGCACCAGTATCAGCATGAACACAATATATCTTAGTGCATAGCTTAACATTAGCCAAAAGTAACCTGGGACATAACTGCATGGATATGTATTCCATTATTTTCAGTGCATAATTTAATATTGGACACTACTAAGCCAAGACATATCAAGGCACATCTCCATCAATCTCAAGCCTACACTTTCTTTTGTCACACTGAGATATTTAAACAAACATGAGACAATTTGACGTGACTTTAATGCATCATCATGACAAATCAATAATCATGAATATTAATCAGTTCATAAAAAACGGACCTGCCCAGCATCAATTAGAGCTAAGATGGCCCATGCAGTGTTCACTGCATGACATCGGTTGCCCTCAAGGTTTGAATACACCTGTTTATGAGGAAAAAAAATGAGTTTCCAAAATGAATGAAGCAAGAGAGCAAAATCGGAGACTATGATTGACTTTATTTGAAGCAGAGGCTAAATCCAGCCAGATGGGCATTAAAAATTCATGAGAAATTTAGTAAAAACACTATAATTGCACTGTAGGATAATCAAGCTTGCATCATGAAGAGGACTTGATAATTTTGTTTCATGCAAAACAGGTAGACATGAAAACTCTAAAGCTCATAGCAAAATAATTGATAGTTTAGAAAATTGGAAATGTAAACCAACCTTCAAGATTTTGACACTAAGTTTTATCAAAGAAATGAATATTTCCTCGCAACTGAAGTCCCTTTGAGAATGCAGTTCCATTGGAAATGCTTAAGCTTTTCAGCATCCTTTCAAGGATCTCTAAATGACAGGACATCCTAGATATTTCTTGCAAGAAGACTAGGCAAATTTAACCAGGAAAAGATTGGAAGATTGTGCAGAAAGGCTCAGCTAAAACCCACCACTCATGTACACAAGGATTGCTGAGGTATCTCATCATAACCCCTTGGTGTGAGAGTTTCCTACTCACTTAATGCCTGTCCTATCTGTATTGTATATGAGAATGGCTGATGCTTTAGTTTGATAAAAGAGTCACGGAGAAAGTCCTAAACTGTGAGGGGAAGGCCAATTCATGCACAAAGGGATGTAGGCAAGTTCTACAATGACTTCGGTCATGAGGAAAAGTTAAATAAAAGAACCAAGCCCAAAGTTTTAATTAAGACCCATATGTTGTCTAGCTTAAATATGTTTCCATTACCATTCTTGCTTTCCCATCCTCAGTAGATAAAATAAGCTAGTGAGGACACATTTAACAAAAACAGCTTACATAAAACTGGAAGTCAGATTAGCAAGTTACTTCAAAATAAGAAAAGAAGGTGACACTACATAGGAACAACATTTGTGGAACTAAAAAGAAAGATAAAATAGGGGAACAGAACTATCCTTAGGGGCCTTTACAACACTAAAGTCCAATAAAGATTTGCTATTACAGAACTCATTTAAAAGCATAAACTGTGGTGCAGATTGTCAAACTGGATACAGAAGATAGCTTGAGACAAGAAGAGGATTTTTTTCTTTCTTTTGTTGGGTGGCGGGGGGAGTGGGGGGGTTGCCTGTCAGAAAAGCAACTTATGAGCTACAAGGTGAAGAAAAGGGGGGGAAAATCTCTGCAAGGAATCATGAATGATGTGTCCAAAAAGAATTAACAGTGTCTGGTACCATGAAGCTTCTGACATGAAAATCACTTATCATCTAAACATGCAAGCATAGGATAAGTCATATTATCATGGAAGAGGAGGAATATTAAACCTAAATTTTATTTGTTTAGTCAGTGTAGCATCATCTTCAATTTGGATACAACTCTTCCATGCAGGTGCAGAGTTGAGGTACATTAACTGTAATACCATTAATGCTGCATGATAAGAAGCCTGTTCAAGTGCCACTATAACAATACAAATAAAGTATTGGCCTTTCAGTTCACCACAGTTCACCAAGCAGAAAGGATTTCTCAGCAAAATTGGGAAGTATATGAAATTGGCATAACATATACAGTTTTATTTTAAGTCAGGCAAGATACCAAGATCATCAGATTCTCCCACCAAAAAACTATAAAAAGCCAGATTTATTAGTCAAGTAAAGTTCAACATTTGAAACTCATCTGTATGCATAATCGAGAAAAGAAATATATGCTCAAACATTCTCATAGACTGTCTTATTTCTGTTCAAAAAATTCAAACAGATAACTTATGTTTCCCTTTTAAAATCAGGTACTTCTCAGCTATGAATTAATGTGAAAATAACATACAGACAAATTTCATTCAGAAAATGGAAGAAGCAACAGCAATCTGTGTTGATACACTATAATATGGCATACTCCTGCACAAGAGTGAAAATAAAAAATAAAAAATCTGGAGCACATCTTGTTGGAAATACTTACTTTGTTTTGACATGAAAGATAGCTCTCTCCCCAACCACCCGATGCCAGTTGTTTTGACAACAGAAATTGACACGCTTTACGGATGCTAGAACTGTTCTGGTAGGTCCTTCCAGTAGCAATTAATCCCTTCACTCCAAACCATGTGCCATATGTGAAGCAAACAGCCCAATAGCTATACCTGCAGAAAAATAATGTTAGCAGGCAACCCAACTCGAAGTATTAATGAATTTAAGCTGTCTTTCAACAAATAGGAAACATTATTGTGGGCTATCACAGATGAGGTAGCAAGGCAGAAATTTGTGCTGGTGCCATGAGACAGAATTTTGATGTGAATAGGAGACACTTTGTACAAACCATGATCCATCAGGTTGCTGAATCATTTCAATGAAATTAGCTGCTTTTCTAATGCAATTTTCTATATCATCTCTGCGATGGCCAGGGTATAATTTTTTAAATGATGTCAGTGCCAGTATTGCAGATGAAGTACATTCAACATATCTGCACAGCAACTATAACTCGTTAAATATTATCTGAAGAGAAATAGTGACAGAGAAAAAAAAAGACTCTTCTAAAAGAGCCTAAGTATTGGAATCTTACGGATAATCGATGACAATGTCCCCAAAAGTTTCAGCAGGATTGATAATCTAATTGGAAAATAGAAGTATTTCAATATACATCTCAAGAATGTTTCAAGAAGAAAAGATGAGCAAATATCAAATTGCTAGAAGCAATAATGTGCTTAGCTAACCTAGAAAGTGTACCTTCAAGGGCCAGTCAAGGCTCTCAAGTTAGTTGAAAAAAGGATTTGCTGCTGCAGTATCTATTTCGAGTTTCAATAATTCTTTTAGAAGAAACTGACCTTCATGTTACATGGATACAATCTTCACTATTATGAATGTAGTTCCTCAAAGAATCCTTCCATATGGGGATATTTTATGAAATCCCACTATGAGATGTAGAATATCATGCATGCAACAGTTTCTAGAATGAATTTATTAGTTAATTTAATAGTTGAATTTGCTAATTGGTGCTTTCTTTATGTACCAGCAGAAAAGTATGGGACAAAATTTCAAACTTCTTTTCTTTATGTTCAAGCTTTTAAAACATGAACAATCTCTTCCCAGGAAAATACATCCCATGAACGAGTGACTTTCCAATTCCAATCCTATCAAAGATTGACTCTAAGTTCTTGGTCACCCAAGAATGATTCGGAGAATGTAATCCATGCATTTAAGCAAAGAATAAAGATAAATTTAAGAAAAAGTGAATAAATAAACAAGGAGGTGCTTATTAAGATATTACAGAGGAAATTTTGGTGACCACTAGTGATCAAAAATTTTAAGATTAGCAATGGGAGTAACCTGATATATGCACATAAAGTCAAAGGAATCCGAGTGAAATATGAACAGTAAATTGTTTTATAACATAGTTGAGATACATGTTGGCTGCTGCTTTGTTGTTAAGGATATACACGAGGTTAGGTCCACTGCTCAAGAACTATAATGCTTGAGAAACCGAGAGAGTCCAATAAAAATGAGAAAGTGATTGAGAAGAATGAAAGTGGGTGGATGATTAAACAGAAAAAAGATACCAATTGCTTCCAGCAGCTATTATGAAGAATTGCATGGAAATACTAGAGGTAGGTAGGCGGTAATTTGGAATTAAAGATTTGATTATTTTCATGGCATACTATGTGATGCCAATGTCTAGCATTGTCATCCTAGTCATCAACAGGGAAGCAATTTCCAGAGGTGCTTTTGTAAGTGAACGGAAGAGATGTGACCAATACAACTTTAATATTTTAAGTGTTAAAGAATTCTCAAGTATAATAACGAAAAAGCAAATTTAATATATGTATATAAGGTTTGACCATACCAGACCACACCAGATAGTACGGGACATACCATACTGTACCAACTCAGTACCAAAATGTGGTATGGGGGGTGTATCGATGCTCAATATGTCGAACCAGCTGGACACCAACACAACAAAAGGTTGGCACCAGTATGGGGCTGGCATTGAGACTGCGAACCTTTACATATACTACTATGGAGGCTGTGCTTCTGCAAAGATCTCCATTCACGACATAGATGCCCGTTTTAATAATGCTATTAATAGCTCTTTATTTTAGATAATAAGGAGGGTTCTTATTTAATATGGTTCTTTCTCAAAATATAAAAATATAATATCATGAATAAGAAGCTTATTAGCTTTATTAAACCATATCAAATAAAGAACCTTTCATTCGTACTACTAAATTAATATACAAATAAATGACATTATTAAAGATCATATTTGCATAATGTATGCTGATATTAATGAAAAACAATTTTCATTAGTATTGTACCATACCCATATCCATCACAAGTCATTAGATTATACTAATATTTTATTAATTTCTATTGTATTTCTATGATAATGATCTTACTTAGAAGTAAAAGTATAATCACCGATGACCCCGCCATATTGCATTTAAATATCCCCTAGAAGCACTACTTTTCTATTCTTATTATAAGTAGGTCTAATCATTATATTATTGTTTTATAATAACATGTTATTTTACTATATCGATAGAAACACATATTATTAAAATTTTGTATAGCGACAATATATTATAATTACAATTTTATATCTTATGTGATGAAAGTGTCCTGACTTCTCTATAGAACCCGATGTCTCATTTTTTCATCCTATCCTGATAGTAATCATGATCATGCATCCCAGTAGATATCTTCCATCTCACTCTCCTTCTTCTTTTCTTTCTTTCTTTTTGTCTTTTTTTCTTTCCTTCTTTTCTTTTCTACATTCCTCTCTTTTCTTTCCTTTTTCTTTCTTTTTTCTCCCTTTCTTTTTTTTCATTTTTCTTCTTTCTTTTCTTCATCTTTCCTTCCTTTCCTTCTTTCGTCCTCCTCTCCTCACATGGATGGATTTCGGAGTCCCAAACCTGTCCTGATCTCATTTTTCCAAAAGAATGGGATGGATGGCCGGGACAACCCCCCATCTTGCTGGAACGTAAAAGCTTGATTCTAATATTAATATCAAAAAATTATTTTAGATAGCATGAAACAAGATCAAAGCTTAGCAACAATATTAATAATATTAGTATTAATATTATTGGTAAAAAATACTTACTAAAATGAAAAAATAAATAAATTGTCATACTCATGTCTATATTATCATACAAATTTTGTGATATACTCAATAAGCTTAATTTATACTAATTATTAGCATATTGATAACAATTTATATTGATACTCAATGAGGCTCAACTTATAAGTAGCCTCTTATTTAGTATGGTTCTTTATTTCTCAAAATAATACATTTTTCTAACAGCTATTACAATATCATAATGCATCATGATGGGTTTGACCAACTTACATAATGTTTTAAATATAATTTGTTACACTTCTATATTGCATTTTCATAATAATTTGAAAAGTAATAAAAAATCTAACGCTGTGCAACCAAATGTTCATCATCCTAGTAGTCCGGCCAATAACAAAATAACCTTATTGCAGAAAGCACCACATATGTGTAATCAACAATATTTACCTTGACTGATAACACACAACACAGCTTACCCAAAAGCAGAACGTCACTTTCATAACTAATTTATGGTTCTCCAAATCACTTTCACAATTCATATCCATTAAGGGTGTCCTTGGCTGGCACCATCTAATTTGGATAAACATTGCTGGTCTGCTTGTTGGATGTAACACCGCTTTTGGCACCTCTATGCTTTTATAATTAACTATATCATCTGTCCTTCATTAATTCTTGAAGCTCACCTCCTCTTTACTTTTTGCAAGGAGGACTTCATGTGATTTTGTTCAAACCACCAGCTTATGGTTCATAGGGAATTCATGAAATCACTGGAATAACAAAATTTCAATAGTTCACCTTCAATATCTTCATAGACAAATAAGCATCACTAAACACTCAAGCATATTGACAGACAAAGCCACCGAGAGTGTATTTAAAAAACTGACTGACAGCCTCTGTACAAGAAACTGGTCAAAACAACATGGGGAAAATGATTCTAGACCATAATCACCCGCATAGAACAAGTCTGGTTTCAGAAAGAAACTGCATTTGTTATCAATAAAACTGAGCTCAATCTTAAACTGCCATGTAGCTTGAGGATCAATGTGCCTACTATTCTAAGGCACCATCAAAGAGATTTTGGATGTGCAGCAGTACTGGAACTAACTATAAAATTTACAAATTCATTTGATTCTCTTAATAAAAACATGAAGCTTTCTAATATTTTATCCAAATAGTAACATTCATAAGTATGCTCTGCCTTTATCTAGAGATGCTATCTGAAGTTTCAAAAGTACTAGCTTAAAAAAAAAAAAAAAAAAAAAAGAAGAAGAAGAAGAAGAAGGAAAAGACCTCACAAGCTTGACTATAAAATTAAGTGTTTTCTTATTCACCAGTTGCATAGATACAAGAGGAAGCCATGCAGATGCCCATGGTAAATATTTTTATCTGAATAAATTTCCAAGAAGCTGAAAAGTATTAAGGGATTATACACAAATACATCTTCTCAGTTCAAAAGTAAGCAAAGATACCGTAAAAGAATTTAGAGGATGCTACACAAATACATATTCTCAGTACAAAAATAAGTAAAGATAAAAATGCTGAGGAACTGTGAACAGCAAGGAAATATGCATGTACAAGTACTCACCTCCAACCAAGCATAGGATCTTGTAAGTTCATAAGTTGCAAAACCACCATCTTTGTTCTACCAAAAAACCAACAAAGGATAACATAAAAGACCAGGGTTGTTGCATATAGTAAAAGACTAGCAGATATGCACAAATATTAACACAAACATCGAGTAGAAAATACTAGTAAAAAGAACAACGTTTATGAGAATAAGCATTAACAGCCTCAGAAGGGTCTCACATAAGGCATCCCTTGGCTCATTCCCAGCCCAGGGACAAAAAAGCATGCTCAATAAAGTGGACCCAGTTCATATATCATAGTGCTTCAGCTCATAAGTTCCCTAGTCTGATGTGGGCCATGATTTTTTGGCCTAACCCAACTTGCATGCATCGCAAGCAACACAAATGCACAGGCATGCATATATGCAAACATGGATATGCAGATGCACATGTTTCAGATAACTTTTGAAGATGCTGAGTCTATAAATGCATGGATGCATACATTTCCAAGACAAAAGCCAGAACCCATATTGAATATGGCTGAGGCCTCGTTGGTTAATTCAAACTCCGTCAACAGGCCTAACTTCTAAGCCCAGGCCTACACATTTCACGTTTGGAATTTCATGTCAATTTGCAGGTGCAATCCACTAATATTCCATGAGTTAATAAAGTATTTAGGTTTGGTCTTAAGAATTAGGCACATATATAAGCCAATGATACCATATTTCAACTAAAATATTATTTAAATGCTCTTTAAATTATGGTACAGACAGATTACAACTAAAGCGAATATTAAGATATAATTCTTTTACATGGTTTTGACTTTTTGAATTATACATGTAACTTTGAAGATTATTTAATTTTATGAATATATCAAGGTCTGGAGGAGGGAAACCTTGCATAGTTTGGTATGCTACTGACACATACATACATTACTATTCTTGAACAATGCATCTGCAGTTGGAAATGCAACAAAATACAATATATTTATATTCAATTCAAGGCCAATTTACCATAAGGGAAAGAAGGACATTAACAGCATCATAAATCCGCCCTGCACATAATGGTTCACCAACAATTTCCGGAGAGATCTTCGACAGCAATAATGAAGCCTGGACAAGGAAGAAAGGTATAAACAAGAATAGCATCAATAGAAGCAATAAATGTAAGATGCACCTTCAATCCTTCTGCTGTGCAATCTGATACGGGCCAACCCTGATCTGCTGTAGAAAAGGTCCATGCACCTTTAGAGATGTGGCGATACCAGAAGCTAAGATCACCAGGGCAGTCTTCAAGAATCTTCAAAAATATGTGAAATAATACAAATACAAAATTATTGGTGAAAGTGTAACAGGCACATCAAAAAGAAGCATTCTGCAAAAGAATATAAACCTGTGAATTTTTTATGAAGTCATGTGCCCGCCTAAGAGTAGGAAGATATTCTTCAGAAAGGTCAGTTGAGATAATTGCTTGAACAGCAAGAGCTGTATCCCACAATTGGCTGCCATTATAAGACTGCATTTTGTAAATGAGTATTGACTACTTAGACAATGCTGTTGGAGATGCAATGTTCAGTCAAATCTTGCAGACACCAAGAAGGATGCCAATGAACACAAAAAGAAGGAGAATGAACTTGATAGTATCTTAAAACCTGCATTTTCATGCCATCTTCTGCAAGCCACAGAAAATCATAGATTCTTGGAAGGTGCAACTTGAATGCTTCTGAATTTGGATCTTCAATCCAGCAGGAAAGCATATTTAGTACCTGCATATATTAAAGTTCAGGCAAGAAGTGCTTCGTGCTACAGTAACTACGTGATATAGAAGAAAACACATGTAGAAAACTAAATAGATTGTGATTTCCCACTGATATGGCTAATGATTTATATTAAACAAAGAATCTTTAGCAAACTTGGGAACAATTCTAGGATGCCATGTGATCTAAAGCCTGATAATGAAGCATCACATACAACTGGTGACTATTTCTAGGATGTGAAGCACACAGCTCCAAGATTCTCGGAGCAAATAATAATTTATTAGGATGTAAGTCCAAACTTCATAGTTTAACCACATGTCAGGTCAAAAACAAGCCTGACCCAGGCATACTCAAGTTATTTTGCATCTACAAGAATTAAATTAACTCTTCTTCATGATGGATTAGCTGGCATCTACTCCATGACCATTAGGTTGCAGGTAACCTTGTAACTGAACTATGCCATGGGCTGTGAGTTCAACTCAAAGGCTGTGAGTTGATTGTGAAATTTACTATCAAATGCCAAAAAGGCATAAAAATCATACAACCATATTTCAGATTTTTCCTTTGATAAAATTTTAGATTATATTGATGAATGTACTTGCATTTGACAGCACTGAGATAAGCTGAGGGGCAGGTTCAACTCCTTTGACATGTTGCTGAATATTAAAGATGGTTTTGGAAACTTAGGATGTCAATAAAAAAAGAAACAAGATGGGCACAAGATTGGCAAGCAAGAGCATGGGATCATTTTGTGATGCATGTGGGATGGTCTCAGATGACAACGGGCCAAAATATTGGTGCGGCATAGGCATAGAACGATAGCAAAGGATAGCATAATGAAGCATGAGAAGTTGGTGGTGGAACAATTTCATGGTCAGTGCTATATGACATATCATTGATAAATAGTGTCAATTGCTGGTTCAAGGACTTCTAATGTCCTGCTAACATGGCCTAGTCTAGTGGATGGTTGATTTATGCATTTGATGGATGGAGCAATGGCCTGAAGGCCTCATATCTAGACCTAGTTGGGCTCCACTACCATAAAAAGAATGAATAATGAATATATTGAGGGTATAGAAAATTTAAATTTCAGAAGAGAACATCTAAGATCCAAGAGAATATTATGAATTTTATGACTCCCATGGTTACAACTTACAATGATTTAAATGAACAACTATGAAATGTAAAACAAGTATATGAAAGGGAAAATTTTAGGTAAGCATCCACTATATAATTGAACTAGCAAAGACAGCATTATCACAGTTCACTATAAATTAGCACAGTTGAATGAGTTCTTGTCATTAAGAATGCAATAGTTGATTGTCTTCCACTACCTTGGTTAATGAGTTACTAATAAATTATTTTCAAACTGTAGGAAAAGAATTCATTTTAGTATATTTGTGGAAAAAACACCAACATGGAAGAGTTTGAGATCATAGAGCAGCAGAAGACTAAGACAGTTCCACTTTAAATCCACATAAACAGCTGAATCAAACCCACAGTACAAAGGTACTCGTGATAGAAAGCCCCCTGCACTAAGGCTGCACAGATATATACCTAAATCTGGGCAGGAATGTGTTTGTGTTAAATCCTAAATTTATCAGCACAAATAAAAGAATCATTTCATATATGATGATAGAAATTAGCGAATAATCATTTTCGTGATAATCCCAGTAATGAATTTCAAGTCTCATACACCACCACTTATCAACAGAAAACAGAAACCAACTCTTACATCTACAGGATAAAGATGCAAGTGGAAACTTTCATGCTTACCTTGTTAACAGGACCAATACAAATATATCGAGTATTCTCATCCTCATAATGAATATGTTGCATTGCAGTATGCAAAGCCTTCTTTCTCAACTTGCTACCAGGCGAATGCATTAGAACAGGTTCAACAACTTTATGAAGTGAAGCCCAAATTATATCCTGTACCAACGGGTGGGGATAGTACAGATCTTCCTGAAAGAAGAAAACAGTCAATACCTCAATCAATAAGCATTAGCCCATATTTAGGAGCTTTCAAAGGCCAAGATATGTTTCATTAGACTTAAGAATTTTGCCAACGAACTCTCAATCTAATGCAAAATCTATGAATTGGTGAAGTGTTTTGGGCAAAGCCTCCTTGGCAAAGTGACCCAACAAGGCCAAACCACAAGTGCTACACAGGCCTATGCATGGAAATACAGATTGCAACATCAAGATAACTGCATTCTATCTAAACAACGTTGACTCAAGGCACAATATTAGTTTTAAACAGTCAATCCAAATGACAACATCATGGCAAACATGCAACTCCAGGTCCCCAGCCAAGACATTCATCATAATGGCACAGAACTACCTGAACTACTCATATCAAAGAATTTGTGTATATGAACTAGAAGTCTAAAACTTGTAGATGGGGTTAATTCAAATCCTTCACCATATCATTCATCCATGTCCTTAAGTAACATGGTTTCTTGAAGTTTTGCTCTAATGAGCTTTTCTTTCTTGCTTTTTGTTTGATCTGATGTCATGTTATCTCTTATTAGCTTGTGAGCAGGATTTCATTCGATAGTGCTATGGAAATATTGAAGACCTTTTATAAGCAACAACTCTCACCTTTAGATTAATTTAGGATGCTAGATTATTGGAGGTTGAGATATAAAAACAAATTGAGTGCTCTTAACTCGTCAATTTCTCACTAAAAATAACTCAAAACAGCTTGCATGTAAATAAAATTGTGAGCCAATATAACATAGCATATTATATCTTGCATATTGAGTGTTGGTATGATATGTCAAGACTGACCTACATGGGTACAATTTTCAGCGGTCACCTCATCCTGTAGGTTATTTACGTACACCCTTCTAAAAAGGAGATCATTTTATTTGGAAAAATGGGACTCAATTGTATGTTGTACCATTTAGAAGAAGCATAATGCATGCAACTTCAATAGTAGCAGATCATCTATCGCTGTTTGGCAAAAGTTGTAATTTGTGCCATGTGGAAAGCTTGTGCTGATTATATCTTCATGGCATATACCACCAAGCCTTCATTTGGACAGCACAGGCCTTGCCACTTGTGCTGAGTAGTAGGGTTCAATTCTGAAAAGCATCAGCCCTTGCTTTGACCCCCATAAATATAAATCCACCATTCAATGAGTAGTGGCTTGATCTGCCTGGTGGCTGGGCTCGGACCTAGATGGGGATGGGGTAGTTATAGCATAGAGAATGGGGAACAACGCCTCCCACTTCTCAAAAAAGATAGTTTAATGGTATATTTATCCAATAATTTCAGGAAGTGGAAGCCAGATCCGCTCACACCTCCATGATCTTCTATTAGAGGTTACCCTGCTATGAGGGTTATGGGTTGTATTGGGCTAACAAACAATTTAGTTTTTGCACTTGCCATGATGGCTCATTTTCACCAGTTTGGTGTCTCCACCAACACTTTCAATTTATTCTTTCTCTTTTCTTTTAGTTCATTAAGTTGATGTTGTGAATTTACGATAATTGAGCAAAATTTTAATTTTCATTAGTATTGAAAGAGCATGGACATAGTTATGAGCATAAGGTCTTTTCTTGAATGCCCTTCAAACTTATCTAACAAATAACAACATCAATTGGCTGGAATATAAATAAAAGTATTAGTGGCTAAAAAGATGATGATGAACATGATAAAGCTCCTATATTTAGTAGGCATGAAGCTGTTTGAGGCATTACTCAACACCTATATCAAGTTCAAGTATTATGTTGTGAATGAAATAGTGTCTAATCTCCATACATCTATCGCATTCACTGAGTAATATATATAAATGCGGCAAGTTCATTTATCCTATGATAACAAGCTAAGCAAAGGGAATTGACCAATATGAAAGAAAAGGATCATTGCAGCAGGCATGTTTCCAGATCTTAACACAATGCTTCTTAATTTTTTTCAGGATTTCGTTAAATCCCCTTATCTTTTTTCCAGTAGACTTTCTAAAAGTTTCACACTTTTCTTAATTTTCTACTAGAACATATTGAAATGATGAAAGAGGAATGCACACAAACAAACATGTAACTGCCAAATTCTTTAAAATTTTGTCTGCACATATAAAACTAAATTACTTCAGTATATTCAGAATTCTACAAGGCAAGCCCTACACATAACAAATCTAACTTCACAAGGAAAACATGTTATCAAAAACATATTTTACCAACCTTTGCACACTCATTTCGAGCCCGATTCCAATCTATTTGCTGATAGGGACAACCATATAGCTCCTTCCTTAGTGATAAAACTGTAGGTGTAATTGGACCCACAAACCTCTTTCCATATATATAAGACATGGGCAAATAAATCATCCGACAGTGGCAATACATTCGTCCTGTGAAGCAAGTTAACATTAGCAAAGCTGGAAGCATTCAAAAAATAAACAAGTCAGCATTTAATATTGCACTAAGGAATGGTCCCAATCAAGATTCAATGTCTCAATACTGGACCCCATACCACTACCATCCTATCATAGCATCAGTATGCAATTTGATATGATACGAGACAATGTACTGAGTGTCAGTATGGTTCGAGACATCCTATCAGTATGGTATGGTACACCCCATATCAGACAGTATGGGATGGTACAACAAACCATAATCCCAATACAAGGATAACAATGAAATCCTCGGATAGTAATAACAAGAGGCATGCTGTCCATTATGAATACTCTTGGACATGAATAACAAGAGGCATGCCATCCATTGTGAATACTCTTGCCTTTATTATCTAAGGTAGTAGACCTCATCTTTTGTAATTAACTAAGGAAGAGAACACTATGAACGCAAACTCAACTAAGCCCTAACCCCAAACAAGTTGGGATCAGCTTCATGAATCCTCATCCACCATTCCGCTCTATTTAGGGCCACACTTTTTGAACAATGTAGAGATATCAAGTTGGCATCCTTTACAATGAATGCAAAGTGAAGGAAAATAAATTTAGTGATTTTTTGTTAGAAAAAAGAATGATACTTCTATCATTTTCTTCAAGTACAGATATTAAATGTTATATATTGGATCAAACAAGTGTTGCTAAGAATGGAAATTTATTAAAGGTCCATAAATTATGGAATAATTGTGATATATCTTCATATATCAAAATTAATTACATGTTCTTGGTTTCCATATTTACTCAAGTGAATTCTTTTTCATTTACTTGTTCCTTTGCATAAGATATCAACTATCATACCAACCACTCTGTTAGATCCATGGCCTGTAACCTATGGATCATACTTAAGAAAAAGTTTGTCCTGATCTATAACATATCAGAAGGAACAAAAGATATAAGTAGACAAAAAAGCATGGGAACATTTTGTAAATATCAACACCTTTGGTCCTCAATTTATAAGGAGGAATATTCATAAATTCGAAAATGAATAAGCTGCCTCTCAAATGTTGAAACAAAAAGAATGATCTTAAGATTACCAGCAGTAAAAGACGACATAGTATCATAGCAACCTTTATCATGCAAAAAGGAAATAAACTTATGAATTTAATCACACTTCACTGAGATAATGAACACTCAAAGAGGTGCTCATTCTCTTTGGGAATGCATCAAAACTCTTAAAATATTACTACATTGGTCAACAATCACCTCAACACCCAAAGTTCAAAAATAAGTAAAATCGACAAGTTCATTGCCACTAAAAAAATGTTTTGCTCGTAAATTCTTCCAAAATCTGGCTTATCTTTGATCAAAAGAAGACAAGATGCACTACTTATTTTGCATTCCTATACATATGGTACTAATCTAATACTAATCAAAAATTGTCACCAATAACCCCTCCGAGGAGAAATAAAGAAGACCAAAAAAACTGCTAACAACAGATGGGGGAAAATCAGAGAGAGAGACAGTACCAGGATGGACAGGGAGAAAATATGGGAGTAACCACATCTCTGGAGGTATTGGGTTGTTGCCAGACCATTCAAACACTCCAAGTACCTGCAATTATTTCAGCACAAGGATATTAGAGATTACTCCTTACAACTGACAAACACAAGCTGTCATTTAGATAGATGAAAGGATCAGATTTATTACAGAGAGCCAAAATTTTCCCCATGATGTTATGGTTGTCGCACCACCATGATCTAGAATCCAAGTTCGTGCTTTTTGCATTGCCCCATCTCCATCATCAGGTCCTTCACCCAGCAACCTCAATGCAACATATGCCAAAGCTGAACCAAACATGGTGCTGTGGCCTTCTATATGCAAACCCCAACCACCATCTTTGTTCTGGAATGTAATTCATTAAGTGTTCAATATATTGAAGCTTCAAATCCTCTATGTAACAAAGAACTGCTATATGAAACTCAGAAGGTTTTTAATTGTGGATGCCTGATGATTGTAGAGGTAACGACGAATCTCCCGCTTGTGCTCTGGTGATAAAACAGTATTTAATGCTCCGATAATAGATAAAGCTATAATCTGCACCATATAGTGAATCAAACACATAAAATACTGGTCATCATACAACAAAAGAGTAGCCACATGATGCCTCATCAACTAATTCAGCAAGACAAATGAAATGCATATTCTCATATTTCTTTTTTTCCAAGACATTGACAGAAGGGCATCAACTGTAACTTAGGAATAACACAAAAACAGCATGTTCACATTAGAGACAGAAATTATCCAAAAATCATCATTCTGCAGTATTAAGCATCAATGCTGTCTATACATACACCAAGTGTACAGTACTAATTCAACATAAACCAATGCAAAGATTGAATATGTGCCAGATGGGAGCAAGTACCAAGATAGGCATAAGGAACATCGGGCCGCCATAGTCCCCAGGCCAGTGTCCATCATGTGCTTGGAGAGTAGAATAACAGCTAATAGCCCTTCTTAAAGAGGTCAAGACAACTTCTTCTGTAACATCTTGATGGTCTTCTAGCTTGATGTGAGGAAAGTTTATTTCAAGTGGATTCTCCTTTGCAAACTGCATTAAGAATGTTAAAAAAGAATCATATCACCATCTTGAAATAAAGGAGATGAAAGGCAAAGTGAGGGGGGAGGGTTGGTCCATTTTCCATCAGAACACACTTCGCTGTCCAAACTATGGAGTTCCAGAGTCATTCTTATCTATTGAAAAGTGAGCAAATGAGCAAATTCATATGCTAATGCATTATCATTTGGCATTTTCAATTATGGAAGATATCCTAGCAGTTAGAGAGTCTTAGCTATAGAACTAGCATATATAGATGACTGAAGTGAGTGTTAACAAATTCCCTTTTTTTTTTTTGAGGATAAGTGTCAGTAAATTCTACCATCATAACGAGTCACAGCACAGCAATTTGTGCAATCATCCAAGGAGCATTGCCTATCATCGACCCTTAAATCCCAAAGCAAACTCTAACATAATTATTTAAACATCAGTTAAGTATCATAGTAGGGAAAACCCATAAATCTCAAATTAATTCCTAAAGTTTTAGAAACAACTTAAAATCCCAAAATTATTGTACCGAGCATGCTCGATGCTTTCCTATGCAATGATTTTTAATGGTCTAGACATGAATTATGCAAGACAATCAAATCCAGTCATGTAATTACAAATGTCAGCACACATGACCAAATAATTTTTCACCTTCAAATATATATGTAGGTCTTCTTGTTCCATTATTTCTTAGTCTTGCATATTCTTCCATGAATTATAACTAGCTTGTGACGAATATTCTCAAGTCTTTGATTGATGAATTCTAAGTTTACATATATTGTATAAGAATAACTAGGGCTGAGCAAATAACTGAAACCCGAAAAAACCCACCCAATCTGACTGTATGAAACTGAACCCATATGAAACCGAACTTGAATCGGATTGTGATTCATAAAAATTCGGTTAAGTACATCATGTTTGGTTTCTACATTTTCAACCTGTATGAAACCGAACCCGACCAACCGATATAGTATTTTCAATACTTAGGGTATTTGGAGAATTAGAAATTGGCAAATATGACATGTTATGCACTAATTTATGGATGTTATAAAATTATTATATCCTAGTTTTTATATAAATTAAATAGTGTATTGGTTTGTGATGTTCAAAATCAATATTGGATCAACATTGTAGCCCAAACCGACACAACCCACCCGAACTCACTACAAACCATTACTTCGGTTTCAAAACGATTTATATATGATAAACGGTCGGTAGTGGGTTGGATTTTTTTCAAGCCGATTGTGTTCGATCGGATCAAATTTTTCTCTCAACCCGACCCGTGCTTAACCCTAAGAATAATAGCATATGTGGGTCTCCTAACTACTTCTGTCAATAATCATAGACAACTAGCATATATTACTACCTACCCAGTAAGATAAACATTTTTTAAAAAAACAAAAAAAAGCAAGAAATATACCTGCAACCGCACGAGGAGATCAGCACTGTGCTTCATCTCAAAACGATGCTCCCGAAACAGCTCACGGGCCTTCTCGACCGCAGCGATCTCCTCAGCGGTGCCCATATTCGGTTCAAATTCCCACAGCTGCCTCCCTACGTGGTTGTTCGTGGTCCTCAACCGCGGGCTGCCACCCTGCGCAATCTTAAGCCTCCACATTGCCGAATCAGGAAGAAGAACTGCAGGAATCCATCCATTAAAACGATCAAAACAAAATCCAATGGAGAAAAAAGGTTCAAAATTAGGTCAAAAATAGTATATAAATTCATTGCGCTGCAAGAAAAAAAAGAACGCCGGCAAGCATATAAACCATATAAGATCCATTCTTCCAATAAACAAGTAAAATCAAGAAACGCAATGAAATAAGAATAAGAAGGGGACCAAGTAAAATGCTTACAATTCGATTTGAAGGAGAAAATCAGGAAAAAGATACGCACGAAGACAGTACTAACTTCAAGCTCGGGATATTTTGATGGCGGCGAGATGGAAATATTGGAAAAGAGAGTAGTGCAGATTAGGGTTCTTCCATTCATGAATATATCTGGAAGCTCCCTATGGCACGGGGATGCGGTGGTGGTGAAGCGCTCTCTTCCGTCTTCTATTCCGATATCTGTTACCGTCGAGTAAAGGAGGAGAGTGAGCGGAAACTCTTGGGCCTGCAGAGGTATTTATTTGCAAAATCTGAGATTTTTTTCTGTCTGATTTTTCCCATGTTTTCCCCATGTTTTCCTCGATTTTTTCCGTCCTCACGAGTCCCAATCGGGTGGGACGCTTGGAGCGGCCGAATAAAGAGACGATGGCCGGAGTTTTGTGTCGAGCATTTCCTTCCCTTTTTTTTCTGCTGTCGGGTGTCTCAATCTGGCGGGAGGCTTTAGCGGCCGAATATTATTCGAACATTTTCGGGGCAAACCTCGCATCTTAGTGCTAATAAAGTTCTGATATGAGAAATAAATTTTAAATTCAGATAAATTTTAATTTTAAATTTTAAATTAATTTTAAAAAATATTATTTAATAAATTTTATTGAGATTTAAAATAGATTGAATATCCAACAAAACCCTATGACCACGCAGCCCAGCATTAGATGTGAGATTATATTTTTAGATCCATATATTATATTTTAATATAATTTTTTAGGATAAATTTTAATAATTTATGTGTAAAGATGTTAAATATTTTGATTTACTATATACAAATGAAAAATATTAAAAATTAAAAAAATAAAACAGATTGTATTAATTAGATGTTCCTAATTATAAAAAAATATTTTTTGGGCTTTTAAGATTAAATTTAGAAATCTATATTGAAATATATAAAAATATTTAAATTTATATTATACGGTCCTAAAATATTAAAAGATCTACATAAATAAGGTTGGTCATTTCAATTGTATAAAATTGAAACATATATATATATACATACACATATTTAGTTTAAAAATTAAAAATTAAAAAAATAAATTTAAAATTATGAATTATATTTGTTGATTGATTTTAATATTTAATAATAAATAATCTGTTTATAGGTTTGGATCTGGTCAAGACATATTGACCTAAATCAATTTAATGTTATTCTATAAATTGGGTTCAAAAAATTAATAATCAAGATTGGATTCAAATATAGAATTCGTTTATTTTTTTTTTGAATCCAGTTTAGATATATTATTGGTTTAACTATGGATTAATTTAGGGTTGGATTAACATTGAAAAAATTAAAATAAAATAATTTTATATATTATATTTATATAAAAAGGTTATTATAAGTATTTTATTTTTTTAATTTTTGTTGAATATTTTTTTTTATAGCATTGATGCATTTATATTGTTCCTGTGTTTGAATTCTATGATAGGGACTTCTAATATATTTTATGCTCAAAACTTTTGTCCTGGTTTCGATTCAAAAAAAATATTGTTTAGATTTTATTTATGATATGGATTCAAAATGATGAAATAAGATAAAAATATATATTTGAAGTAATTTAATTTTAAATATTATTATTTATTTTTTTCAATCTTTTTTTTTTGTTAGGAACCTTCTCAATCCAGTAATATTTTATAAATTTTTTTGATACTAATATTTTCAATGTAAATGAAAAGATTATCAAAGATCAAGATCAGTGTAGATATATATTTATTAATTAATAAAATTTTTTTCAATATTATATATTATATTATATAAAAATTTGTATATTGAAAAAATATTTTATTTTTTTTTATTTCTCTATCATGAAGCATGGGTTACACAAAGCATGGAGAAATTTTTTGTGCACTGCGTGCGGTGCAATAAAAATGACGTAGAGTGCACCGTCCAATTACGTTAGAGCACATAGTCACCACTTTCTAATGTATATTTCATAGTGAATTTAATGCCTACAGTCCATTTTTTATTTAAAATTTTGAATGACAAAAATATCTCTCTTTTTTTAAAAAATTATGATATTTTGTATGGATATTATGATATTTTATATCGATATTATGGCATCCTACGTTGAAATTAGGACTTTTTATATAGGATGTAATAATTTTTTTATGAATTATTATAATTTTAATAAGAATATTTTTATCATATAAAAATTTTATAAATTTTTTAATAATAAAAATATCTTTCTCTTTATGACATCACAAAATTATGACATTTCGTGCTCAAAGTCATAATTTTAATACAGAATGATGTCATAATTTTTTTTTAAAAATATATTTTTATTATTCAAAATTTTAAATAAAAAATAAAATTATAAATATTAAATATATTTTAAAAAGTAGTTGCTATATGGTCCAATTGGATGAAGCTGTCCATTCCACATCGAATTTTCAACACCGCGGGCGATGCACAAAGAATTTCTCGTAATTAATGATGCGATGCAGGCAAACCGGCTTTTGGCTCATTGAGAAGGTCTGTGGACTAGGGCCAAACTGATGGACTAGCTCGACGTGATTGTAGTATGCCTTGCTCATAGGACTCCTTCAACGTGATCCCATCATCATCCCATGGATGTCAGGGAGAAATGTATTTTAAAAAAATTGAATAATAGAGGATACAATACCTATCATCCGAAATCTAATATTCCCATCGCGTGGACGTCATATCACCCCTACCACATGGACTGGAAGGAGGTCGCTCTATCATCTTTATTAAAAGAAAACCTAAAAATTATAGAAAATTTGAAATGGTGCCTACCTATTAAATGGAACATATTTAATAGGCATCCACTACGTTGAGCCTATTAAATACCTTGGATAGGCACAAACACAACTCTTTTGAATTAATTTTACATCTAAACTGTGGACTTTCCATGAGCATTCAATGTATCACATTTGAAATCATACCATAAGATAATGACAATTGAACCAAACGATAACTACTACTACTAATATTGCAATTGTTACAAGAGTTTTGTGGAACCACTATCTAAATAAAGAAAATCTAAAAATTATAGAAAAATTAAAATGGTGCCTACCTATTAAATGGAACCTATTTAATAGGCATCCACTACGTTGAGCCTATTAAATAGGCACAAGCACAACTCTTTTGAATTAATTTTACATCTAAACTGTAGACTTTCCATATGCATTCAATGTATCACATTTGAAATCATACCACAAGATAATGACAATCGAACCAAACGATAACTACTACTATTAATATTGCAATTGTTACAAGAGTTTTGTGCAACCACTACCTA
The DNA here is from genome assembly GCF_000442705.2 of Elaeis guineensis. Taxonomy (NCBI): domain Eukaryota; kingdom Viridiplantae; phylum Streptophyta; class Magnoliopsida; order Arecales; family Arecaceae; genus Elaeis; species Elaeis guineensis. Next base: position 961,779 of record NC_025999.2, read on the forward strand.
GTCCTACTTAAGATTTATGTTGAATGACTTTTCAATCTTATCTAGCAATAGTTTTTTAATTTTCTCTATTCAAGCAAACCTCCTTTACCCCATGCATATATTGTGTATTTTTTTCTCTTTTTTCTTTTCCTTAAATAGAAGTTCTCTATGACAGGGAAAGTATAAGATCGAGAGGGTGCTTAGAAAGAGGAACTTCGAGAATGTGAAATATAGTGCCATGTGGAGAATGAGAATGCTATTGCCATGAAAATTCTCAACCAAAAGTGCATTCAATCCCGCAAGATCAATGACTAGGCATTGATTTTATTACTACCAAAGGTCCTTTTTAGTAAAATTCTATTCTTTCATTTCTTTCCTAAGCCCCTCCTTTGGCAGTAGCTTCTTAGAAAGAAGAATAAGACATATTAGGGATGGGCATTATTGATGTCGAGAATCGATTTGGTGTAGAAAATCTTAAATTTTAATACAAAAATAATCATACCTTCAGTCATTGTTATTCAAGTCCTAGATGCATGAATGATCAAAATCTACAATGATTTGCAACCTACAACCATAAGAAAATCAATCCTGGATGCTCCCGTGTCAACGAGCAGCATCTTAATTTTTCTGACCCTAATCCGAGCATTCCCAATAAGGAATATTCAAAGGCAGTATCTGAAAATCAAGTTCGTAGAAATATGTTTATAACATGTCTCACCCATCAGAGGCAGTATCTGAATCAGTCACAAAGACTGAAAGATAGATTTTATCCATAATGATTGTATTGAGCTCAATTTTATCAAACCATCTAATATATTTCTATTATTTTATCAGAGATTTATATTTAATTAGAGTCTAGATCAATTAAAATATGTAAAAAAAATCTCGATGCTTGTTAGTGTGGGCTACATCTGAATGGGTATAATCAAAGAAATCATAACATTCTCCCACTTAGTCCAACCCAACAAAGCATCTTCATTTTAATTATTTAAAATATTTCAAAAATTTTTAATAAAATTTTATCTGGATCTGGTAATTGGAGAACTAATGTGGCCACATTTAAAAAAAATAATTCCTCCATATGATATATATACTGTATACTTGATTATAAAATAATCACCAGTACGAATCATAACGACAAATGTGTTATCAATCAACACACGACCTTCTATGTATCATAATACTTATGACATCTCATAATCAAGTTCTTTATGTAAAACTTTATGAATAGAAGAAATCTTATGCTTATTCCTTGGTTATCCTTATATCACACGATAAATAGCTGACCAGCATAAAATAAATAAAATTTTATCGTAAAATCTAATGTGATGACTTTATACATAATATCCAATACATATCACAAAATAAGATGTATCCCATATAATCCATCTGATCCTCAAAAATTTCGAGAATAAGTTTTTAGTCAGTGGATCAACAATTATCAGCTTTCCTTTAATATGCTTCACAAACACTATGTTCTTCTTTATTCTTTCACGAAGAGCAAAAATATTTGATACTTGCATGCTTTGTAAGCGTCTGCATTCTTCATATTATATATAAGAGAATTTTATTGCAAAATTATCACAGTATATTTTTATTGGTCTGTTAATATAGTCAATAACTCTAAATTCTGTGATAAAATTCTGCAATCTTATAGCTCGTGAGGAGTCTTATATAGGCAAGTACTTTGCTTTCATAATGGATGCGGTAAATAAAACTTTATTTTACATACATCCCAGATATAGCATCTCTTGTAAGTAGAAAGATATACTAGCAATAGACTCTATTGTTGGTGCATCCAGTAAAGTGCAAATCCTAATAACCTATTGCTTTATGATGATCAGATCGACTGTATGTGAGCATGTAAACTTTTATACCCTATGGTAATATATGATCTTCTTTACAATTTTTCTATGCTTCACTCCTAGATCATGTTAATAATATCCAAATATTGATGCAACATTATCAAAATTGGACTCATATAAATATGTGCATAGGCTCCCAACATCAGATGCATAGGTTATAAATTTTATTTCCTCTATCTTTATCTTAATTCTTGAATATTAAACTTTATTGAATTTATCACCCTTTACAATATGAGCACATCCAGAAGAATATTTTTCATCCTAAATTTTATACTATAGATATAAGTCCTTTAAGATAGTCTAAGTAATCCTAAGGATCAATCTTTGTGAATCTCAATACTGATAATATAAGCGGCTTCACCTATATTTTACATCTCAAATTTTAGGAATAGAAACTATTTGGTTTTCTTAAGTGGACCAAAATTATTATTGACAAGCAGAATATGAACTTACTCTCACTGACCTTCGGATATATACATTAATCAATAGTATCTATCTTTAGACCCAAAGAATGTAATTATTCTATTAAAATGAGATATCAGTATGTAGAAGCCTATACAAGTCCATAACTAAATTTTTTTAATCTACAAACCATATGCACTTGTCCATTGATCACAAAAATCCTTAGATTGTTTATATAGACCCCTTTCTTTAGATCATCATTAAGAAAGGCTATTCTTATATCTACTTGATATAGTTTTAAGTCAAAATGAGCTACTAAGGTCATGACAATCTTAAAAGAAGAATTGTCAATATATTTTTTTTATGTAGATCTCTTTGCCACAAGTCTAGCTTTATACCATTTGATCCTTTTATTGGATTTCTTTTGGTCAAATAGATCTTTTTGTAACTTATTTATCGTATTCTTTAGGTAGGTCAATTTATTTCTAGATATGGTTGTTTTTCATAGAGCTCAGCTCTTTCTTTTATGGCATCCAACCACTATAAGGAGTTTTCATCTTTTAATTATGGCTTGCAAGAATGTCTCAAGGTCATTCCCTTTTCATCCATATCTATAAAAAATACCACATAATCTTATACTAATAAACCTTCAAAGAGCTGTCCCTTGATCTACTTATGGTGGTGGTTAGACAGTTACTTCATCGATAATGAAAAGCTCATGGAGTGAAACTTAATAAAGTGGCGATCTCTTCTAAATGTTATCCCAAGAAATACTAATAAGAATCATCACTTCAGTCAGCTTTACAGACTCAATATTACCTCAAAGATAATGTCTTAAGGTTTTCCACTCCCACTAAACATACCATTCTCTAAAATCTAGCTTTATTAGTTTCTGCTATCTGTGGTTTATGAGATAATCATAAAATCTATACTATTTCTGATCTCTTATGATAACCAATGAAAAATCATTAATCGTACTCAGATCAATTATCTTTTCTTATGGATTATGAACTTTGGCTTCAGTTGGATAACCCCACATATGCATATATTCCAAAATAAGTTTTGTACCAGTTCATAACTCATGAGGAGTCTTTTGAACTGTCTTAGTCGGGAGTTTATTCAAGACATACGTAGCTGTCTTTATAGCTTCATCTCACAAGTAAATTGATAGAGTATAATAACTTATCACAATCTAAACCATTTTTTTAAGCGTCATATTCCTTCTTTTAGTGACACCATTTTGATCTGGGATGCTTTGACATTATCTAATATAATGCCATGTTCTTTTAGCAATTTCGCTAATGATCCTAATCATTGTTCCATCTTTATTTATTTACCATATTACCCATCACTTCTATCAAATCTGACTACTCAAATTACTTTTTCTGATTATCTTTCTATCTCTATTTCAAAATTTTTTAACGACCTCAAACACATCAGTCTTATCAAATAGAAGCTATACATATATATTGTGAATAATCATCCATGAGTGTGATGAAATATTGTTCACCTATTGATATGGAGGAAAGATTTGCAAACAATAGTGTGAATGATTTCTAAAGTTCTTTTAATCAACCTGGCAGCCTTCTTAAGTATGTATGTCTGCTTTTCTTTTGTGCAGTAATACATAATCACAAAATCAATAAAGTATAATGATTCTATGATCCTATCCTTCATTAGCTTTATGACTCTATTTTTAGAGATATGTCCATCTTTTTAATGCCATAACAAAAAAATATTTCAAAAGAATATGAAAACTTACTCCAGAATCTAAGACCATCCTGTAGCATCTAACTATTTTGTATAAGTGAACATGCTTGATTTCTTATGAGAATAGATCATTTACTTTCAATCAGAAGCCTCTTTAATAGGAAACCCTATAATTTATTGGCAGTGCACACAAATAGAATAGAGTTAATATACCAGATAGAATTAGGAATATTTATTAAATTGGATTCAAAACACACTCAAGAGTAAAGCATATTATTCTTTTGTAGTTAGTTTCATACTTCATGTAATTTTTTTCTTTAAGTGTCCCTTTTTTTGTAGAAGAAGTATTTGACAACCTTATTAATGGCTTCACCTAATGCCATAACAAATATTTTTTTTCTTTTACATTGAGTACACTATTTTTTTATCCGCTTTTCTACTAACTTGATGTGAAGTAAAGTTCACATTTTCTATCTTCTCTTTCTCTCAATCTTTTCTCACTTATACACATTTGGCCAGTACTTCACTAATTGTCCAATCTTCGTTGTGCATACTTATAGAAGATTTTAAAGAGATCATACTCTGATGGAAGAGAAATGAGAATAAAGTAGATCGAAGAATATTTGATATGAAAATTTTAATATCAGATTACTGTACTGCAATAATCTTTATCTCTATAATATGCTCACGAATGCCGATCTTTATCTTATTAGAGCTTATTTATTTATACTCTACATTATTCAAAAAAATACGTGCCTTATGACATAAAGGGAAACATTTCCTAATATGCCATGTCAGATTTCTTATAAAGCAAAGTGAGTCGAATAGATCACTCACATTTTTCAAAAGTACTCTTCTTTTCTGATGTACTTTCATCTATAAGTGGAGAAAATTTATCCACTCAAAATATCAGATTAAGGTTAAAACATCCTAATGTGAGCATTATTTTGCTCTCTTTATTCTAAAAAACTCAATCCATTAAGAAAAATTTTTCTATGCTATTATCAATAATAATGGGAATTAATGCCGCAACTAATACATGCTCACAAAATCATCAAATAATGAGACTAATTAAACTGTAGTCTGAAATAATCAATATTATCTCAATAGTAAATTCTAACCTTCCTATAGACAGTGGTTGCATCATGCATAAAATTTACTAATATTTTATTAATAAGACCAGCACCATAGATATTAAAGATAAAAAATTTTTATATCTCTGGGTGTAGAAAAAATCTATCCTTAATATCTAGATTACCATCTTATTCCAATTAAATCATAAAAATAACTACTTCCTATAGATAAAGTTAATTATCTCTCTAACTTAATTGTAATTTTATTTGTATACCATTAAACTTTAATTTATAGTCTTTATGTGATTTTTATCATATCTAAGATACGGTGGCTACTCCTGAACACAATAAATTCACTAATTTTATGTGATGTTTAGTATATCTAGGATGCTGTGGCTACTTCTGAATATAATAAATCCACTGACTTTATGTGATTTTTACTATATTCAGGATGCTGTGGTTACTCTTGAATATAATAAATCTACTAACTTTAATATGATATTGAATAATTCAAATAATCATATAAAATTTTATTATGGTTTTCATCTTTATCATGATCATTATGATAAAAGATCTGTAATTCTTTATTTACATGTAAATAAATTAAAAAATATATAAATCAACCATATAATGTGCAAATTTGTAATAAAACTATATAACAGAGATCATATCATAATTATCAAAAATCTTTATGTAATTAAGTTTATTACAGGGACTAAACAACAATCCAAGGATCTTTATGCAATAAACTCTATTACAAGAATCGAAATGCAATTTTAAGGATCTTTATGAAATTTATTACTTTGTTAGGGACTAAATTACAAAAATTTCTAAATATGGTTTAGCTAATTACAGGAAAGGGCCTTTAATTGAATATGGACTTTATAAGGGGCTAAAATGCAAAATTTTCTAAATCAAATTGAACCAGCTAGATGTGGTCTGGTCAATCAATTATCAAAAAGCTTAATTGATTAATGCTTCATGGATCTGGGTTTACGGGCCAAACCCAAAACCCGATATCCAACACCAAAGACCACCTTTCTTCCTCCTTTCTCCTCTCTTTCTTGATCAAAAATAGGAACCCATGGCTGGCTATTTGTAAACACCCGAGAGGAGTCACCAGCCATCCTCAATCACCGACGATCAGCCTAAGACCGCCATCCCGATCACTGATGAGCCAATGTTGGTCCCTTTGAGGGGTGATCGATGGTGAAGGAGGAGCCCAAAATCGGTGATTTTGTCCTCCAAATCCCAACCGATGGACATTAGAAAACCTCAAACGGTGGACCGCCGCCCTCTCCACAATGCCCTCCATCAGTTTTTCGATGAGTATACCTGCGATTGGCCAATGGATGGGAGATTGGTGGTGGTTTTAAAACTAAAAAAACTTTGGTAGCATCCTTTTTCCAAGAATCCAATTGACGATCGTTGGAAAAGCCTAAATCAACTGTCTGTCACCATCTTCTTAAGGATCTTAGATGGTTTTTGCTGGTGATCAAAGTTTCAACCATCGGTGAACAAGATCCAATGGTTTCCCCCTTTTTTTTTTCTTTTTTTTTATGTTCTTTATTTCGGGTTGTTGCCGGTGACCATGGGTGGCTGCCAAATGCAAGTTAGAAGTCTGGCCATCTTGATGCATTTTTAACAGTGGGAGGACGATTACGAAAAGCTCTGTTCTTTTCTTATTTATTTATTTATTTAAATAACAATCCAGATCCAAGGATAAATCCAAGATTCTTTAAAATACATAAATAAAAATAATCCAAAAATAAATCTAGACTTCAAATGACCAAGGTGGCTAAATCAGATCTATGAAAGGTCCTGACGGCTGTCGAAGGAAGAACAGAGGTCTGAGATCCTTTTGTTCTTCATTCTATTAATAGATAATCTTTAATATGCCAAGAATGAAACATAAATATGGCATATAATAAGATCAATGAACTGAACAAAATAGCATAGAGGTTGCTCTGATACCACTGAATATAGAAAATTTTAAATTTTAATGTGAAAATAATCATATCTCCAGCCATTATTGTTTAAGTCCCAGATGAATGAACGATCAAAACTTGCAATGATTTACAATCTGCAACCACAAGAGAACCAATCCTTATTGTCAACGAGCAACACCTTGATTTTTCTGATCCTAATCAGAATATTTTCGATGAGGAGGATCTCACAAGCTCTTAGATGGATAGGGGCCCAAATCCATAGAAACCCTTTTATAATATACCTTATCTATCAGAGGCAGTATCTGAATCAGTCACAAAGATTGAAAAATAGACTTTATCCATAATAATTATATTGAGCTCAACTTTATCAAACCATCTAATATATCCTTATCACTTTATCAAAAGTTTATCTTTAATCAGAGTTTAGATCAATTAAAATGTATAAAATAAATCCCAATATGTGTTAGTGTGGGCCACATTCGATGGGTATAATTAGAAAAATCACAATATTTGGCTCAAGATGTTGAGGTAGAGCCAGTGAGAGAGACGTAAAGGTGGTAACTCAAAAAGTCAGAAAGGAAGCTAGAGATCTCGATGAAGCTATCGACAGTTGGATCCTTAATCTTGCCTCTTGGAGTACCCTTAAACACCACAAGTAGAGAAAGTCCGCTTACTAGGATTTTCCAACAGGGCCCTCAGATATCTAAATCAATCTTCCCTAGTGGAGTATAGGAGAATCTGAGGGAGAATAAGCAAAAAGGGAAAGCATACGAGTAGGAGAGATCAGAGTCTATATAGAGAGTTTAAGTAGTGGCAAGGGAGAAAAAAGAAGAGAGCTCTACAAATTTAAAAAATATTAATCTTTATGGGACTATACTCCATGAGGTAGGACAAATAAGGTATTGACCAAATGTTAAATTAGGGATGGCAAACTTGATCCGATCCGACGGATATGCACTTTATCCAAATCCAATCAAACCTGAAAAATGAGACTTGATCGGGTTTGGATTCGAATTTAAAAAAAATCCAAAAACTGTAGCATGGATATTGGTAGGATATGGATAGTGTTATTTTCTACCTAAATCTGAACCTGAATCCGACCTGAACCTACGGATATGAGTAATATCTGAATCCATACCCAAATATATATATATGATCTATTTCTATATATAAATATTTAATTTATAGTTAATATGATAATTATATTAGTTTCATCAATTATTGAATTGTATTTATGTATTTTTTTCTTCATTCTCATTATCTTTTAGTATCTCAAGCTTCTTTTTCACTTAATAGTTTTTATTATAGAATAAAATAATTAATATTTTTATATTTTAAAAATATTATAATTTTGAATTCTTTATCTTTTTGAACAAGTCCTAATAGAGGTAGTCTTCTTTTATTTAAAAATAATGCCTTTCCATCTTCATAAATTTAGGAATATAAATTTGTTCAAAATACCAATAATAATAATAACTTTTTCTCTTTTTTTCATTATGGTTTATCTTCAAATAGACAATTCCAATTCATCCCATAATAGTGATCATCTTTAATTCATAAAATTATTTTGATTGTTTATTTTTTTTTGGATATGGGGTGGGTATGGGCTAGGTATGGAGAAATAGATTACCCGTGGGTATCTCCGAATCCATTGGACATGGGGATGGATATTTTTTTTTTATCCGATCAGATATTGGGTAGGATTTGGGTATTGGATATTAAGTTCGGATTTGAAGATGAGTAGTACAATACCCTACCTAAACCCTATCCATTGCCATCCCTATATTGAATAACTTAGCTAAAGACAAAGTACTAAGACGGAGGTTGACTGTATCCTTTGCTAGTTTTAGTGCCAAGTCAAACAAAAGTGACCCTAGTATAAAACATGTCACACTCTCGATCCGAGATTGCGAGTCAGAGGTCATAGCAACTGTCGTATATTTATGAAGAACTCTCTCTATAAGCATGCAAAGTATCTCATCACGATATCAATGCATCATAGTAGAAAAAAATTTATATAATTATTATTCAACTTTAATTCAAATAACTAAATTAAATATCTTACATCCAATAAAATTTTACTAAAAATAAAATAATAAGTCTAAGTTCAATGAAGTTGATAATGCTAAATCTCGTCTCTAAAAGCTCTGTTCCAACATTATTACTCATGCTCGCAATTAATTATCTGAATCTGAAAAAAATAAAAAGAGAGATAATGAGCTAGATAGTCCAGTAAATAATAAATATGTCAACTAGATATTTTAGATATTATATAATATTCAAAAATAATATTATGAATAAACATAAAAATATATTTCAATGCAAATCTAATTTTTTTCAAATATTCACATATAACATAATCATAAATCCGATTCGAATCAAAATACTCATAACTCAACAGCCTCGACTATGACCAACGTTTAACCTCTACTGATAAGGTCCATTGAATATTAGCATATAACTCCTACTGATAGAGTCCATTGAATACCAACACACAACCTCTACTAACAGGATCCACTAAATACCAGCGCATAATCTCCACTGACGGGGTCCACTAAATACCAACACACAACCCCTACTGGCAGGATCCACTAAGTACCAACATATAATCCTCATTAGTAGAGCTCACTGAAACATAGTTAGGCTGAGAGCATAAATTCGATCTATATTAAAACACTTTTGTATCATAACATATCATAATTTTTATTGAATATATGCATAATCAATAAACCATAGTATTTTATAATTACTTTTCATTCAAACATAATTTCATAGATCATGCATAATTTCAAAGAATAATTATTTACTTTCAAAATAAATATGAAATACCTGGAGAAGATGATTCATTACTTACCTATTACAGATTACTGAACGAATAGATCGATTAATCTTTAAGAGATTCTTCAGTGTCTATTATTTAAAATTATATTTTTACATTAATCCTAATTCAGAATTAGATCTAAACAAATCTTCAAATCAAAATCTCACTTAAGATCGGATCCTTTACTAAGCTCAATCAAAATCATCAAAAAGAAATCTTTCAGTAGGCTAATCTTAGAAAAATAACTTTGAAAGAAATAAATTCATCAAGAGAGAGAATCAATCTAGAGAAAAAAAATTCTATAGAGAGAAAGTAGAGAGAGAAAGTCTAACATTCAAGAGAAAGAAAGCAAGATTCAGACTAAAGGAAGAGAGAAGAGAGAAACTCTCTCTTCTTTTTTTTTTCTTTTTTTCTTTTTCATTCTTTTTTTTTCTCTATTTTTTATTTTTTACGGGAAGAGAGGACCCGCACATCCTCTTCCCTTCCTTTACAGAATAAGGGAGGTCTTCCTCCTCCTTATTCTCGAACTAAGAGGCCGCCCCCCCAGCTGACTAGCACTCAGGTCGGTGGGGCAGTCCCCGACGATGCCGAGCTATTGGGTCTGGTGACCGACAGTGGTCGAACCACGACGAAAATCAAAGATGGAATGCAGAAACAGGGAACAAAAATTTTTAAGGGATTTTCAACAAATTAACTTGGCAAAATTCAAGATTAAAACCCATAAAGATTGAAGAAAGATAATGAAATATATTTACCTAGTTTTTAGATGGATTTGATCTGATTTCTAATGGCAGAAAGGTATGAACAAAATGAGGAAAAACAAGGGTTCCAAAATCAATTTTTTTCAAAATATTCATACCAACAAATTGGCAAAAATCCAAGCTTTAGGAACCAAAGGATATTAAGAGGGAGATGATTTGAGAGTCTTACCTTATCTTTGACGAAGATTGATATGATTTTTCACAGCCACAGTGAGTATAATCAATGGTAATCCAAAAACAGCAGTAGAGAAAGGGCAGCAAATAACAATGAATTTTTGTGTGATTTTTTGATGATTAAAACCTAGAAGTCTCGAGGCCTTTAAATAGATCTTTAAATGAAAGAGTTGTAGTTTGATTTTAATTACATCTCTCGGTAGTTTTGGGTCTCCGATTGGAAGAAGGAAGAGAACTCTTCAAGAGTTCCTTCCACATACTCTTTTTCAACCTCCCAGCTTTCCCATGTATTACTGGCTATTCCTCTTTTTTCTTGGCTTATGCTTTGAGATCTGTGTGACTATTGGATTCTAGTTTGAGGTATCACATTCTTCCCCACTAAAAAAAAATTCCATTTTCAAAATGTTTTCTACTGAAGTCGTAAAAAATTTAGATTACTTTTACGTCAAATCATATTATCCTCTAATTTCAAAATCGAATCTATCATCATAATATTTATCAAATCAAATTACTGTTCTGATTAGTTTGAAAATAATTCAGACCACTATGCTTCCGTTGTGCACTCTAATTCAGTCTACTAGTACACTTGTGTCAATTTAAGTTTCTAAATTATATCATGATGAGTATAAGTCATTGTCCCAATATCCCTAGTGTTTACCCACCTACACTCTTGTCTGATTCTATGTGTCATATAGTTTATCCACTTATGCTCTGATACCATATTAATTGTCACATCTTCGATCTGAGATCGCAAGTTAGAAGTCATGGCAACCGTCATATACTTATAAAGAACTTTTTTCATAAGCATGCAAGGTATCTCATCATGATATCAATGCATCACAGTAGAATAAAATTTATATAATTATTATTTAACTTTAATTTACATAACTAAATCAAATATCTTATATCCAATAAAGTTTTACTAAAAATAAAATAATAGATCTAAGTTCAATAAAGTTGACAATGCTAAATCTCATCTCTAAAAGCTCTGTCCCAACATTATTACTCACAATTAATTATCTGAATCTAAAAAAAATAAAAGAAGAGATAATGAGCTAGACAGCCCAATAAGTAATAAATACCTCAACTAGATATTTTTAATATTATATAATATTCAAGAACAATATTATGAATAAATATAAAAATATATTTTAATGTAAATCTATTTTTTTTTTAAATATTTATATATAATATAATCATAAATCTGATTCGAATCAAAACACTTATAACTTAGCAGCCTCGACTATAACCAATATTTGACACCCATTGGCAGGATCCACTAAATATCAGCGCACAACCTCCATTGGCAGGGTTCACTGAATACCAGTACACAACCTTCACTGACAGGATCCACTAAATACTAGCGCACAATCTCCACTAACAGGATTCACTAAGTACCAATATAAAATCTCCATTGGCGGAGCCCACTGAAATATAGTTAGGTTGAGAGCATAAATCTGATCTATATCAAAATACTTTTGTATCATAACATATCATAATTTTCATTGAACATATACATAATCAATAAACCATAGTATTTCAGAATTATTTTTCGTTCAAACATAATTTTATAAATCATGCATAATTTTAAAAAATAATTATTTACTTTCAAAATAAATAAAAATATCTCGAGAAGATGATTCATTATTTATCTATCACAAACCACTGAACGAATAGATCAAGTAACCTTTAGGATATTCTTCAGTACCTATTATTCAAAATTATATCTTTACATTAATCCTAATTCAGAATTAGATCTAAACAAATCTCCAAATCAAAATCTTACTTAAGATCGGATCCTTCATTAAGTTCGATCAAAATCATCAAAAAGAAATCTTTCACTAGACTAATCTTAGAAAAATAATTTTGAGAGATAGAAATCCATCAAGAGAGAGAATCAATCTAGAGAGATAAAATTTTAGAGAGAGAAAGTAGAGAGAAAGTCCAACATTCTAGAGAGAAAAAGCAAGGTTCAGACTGAAGGGATAGAGAGTAGAGAGAGAAATTTTCTCTTCTTTTTTTTTTCTCTATTTTTTTTTTCACGGGAAGAGAGGACTCGCGCATCCTCTTCCCTTCCTTTTCTTCCTTCACAGAATAGGGGAGGTCTTTCTCCCCCTTGTTCTCAAACTAAGAGGCCACCCCCCAGACGACCACCACTCAGGCTAGTGGGGCAATCCTCAGCGATGTCGAGCTGTCGGGTTTGGCAACCAACGGTGGCTAAACCGCGATGGAAATTAGAGATGGAACGCAAAAATAGGGGAACAAAAATTTTCAAGGGATTTTTAGCAAATTAACTTGGCAAAATTCAAGATTAAAATCTATAAAGATTAAAGAAAGATAATAGAACATATTTACCTAGTTTTTGGATGGATTTGATCTGATTTTTAGTGGTGAAAAAGTATGAACAAAATGAGAAAAAATAGGGGTTTCAAAATTTTTTTTTTCAGAATATTTGTACCAGCTAATTGGCAAAAATTCAAATTTTAGGAACCAAAAGATATTGAGAGGGAGATGATTTTAGAGTCTTACCTTATCTTTGATGAAGATTGATATGATTTTTTATAGCCATAGTGAGTATAATTAATGGTAATCCAAAAACAGCAGTAGAGAAAGGGCAGCAAATAACAATGATTTTTTGGGTGATTTTTCGGAGATTAAAGCCTAAAAGTCTTGAGGCCTTTAAATAGATCTTTAAATGAAAAAATTGTAGCTTGATTTTAGTTACATCTCTTGATAGTTTTGGGTCTCCGATTGGAAGAAGGAAGAGAACTCTTCAAGAGTTCCTTCCACATACTCTTTTTCAACCTCCCAGCTTTCCCACGTATTACTGGCTATTCCCCTTTTTTTGGCTTATGCTGTGAGATCTGTGTGACTATTGGATTCTGGTTTGGGGTATCACATTCTTTCCTACTAAAAAAAAATTTCGTCTTCAAAATTTTTTTCTGCTGAAGTCCTCAAAAATTCAGATTACTTTTACGTTAAATCATGTCATCCTCTAATTTCAAAATCGAATCTTTCATCATAATATCTATCAAATCAAATTATTATTCGGATCAGTTTGAAAATAATTCAGTCCATTAGTACACTTGTGTCAATTTAAGTTTTCAAATTATATCATGATGAGTATAAATCATTATCCCAATGTTCTTAGTGTCTACCCACCTTCACTCTTGTCTGATTCTATGTGTCATATAGTTTATCTACTTATGCTCTGATATCATATTAATTATCATGCCTCCGATCCAAAATCGCGAGTCAGAGATCATGGCAACCGTCGTATACTTATGAAGAACTCTCTCCATAAGCATGCAAGGCATTTCATCACGATATCAATGTATCATAGTGGAATAAAATTTATATAATTATTATTCAATTTTAATTTAAATAACTAAATAAAATTTTTATATCTAATAAAATTTTACTAAAAATAAAAAATAGATCTAAGTTCAATGAAGTTGACAATGCTAAATCTCGCCTCTAAAAGCTCTATCCCAACATTATTACTCGTGCTCGTAATTAATTATCTGAATTTTAAAAAAAAATAAAAAAAGATATAATGAGCTTGACAATCTAGTAAGTAATAAATATCTCAACTAGATATTTCAGATATTATATAATATTTAAGAATAATATTATAAATAACATAAAAATATATTTCAATAAAATTTAATTTTTTTTAAATATTTACATATAATATAATAATAAATCTGATTCGAATCAAAATACTCATAACTCAACAGCTTCGATTATAACCAATGTTTAATCCCTATTGGCGGGATCCACTAAATACCAGTGTACAACCCCCACTGGTAGGATCCACTGAATACCAGTACACAACCCCCACTGGTGGGGTCCACTAAAAACCAACGCATAAATCTCACTGGCAGGATCCACTGAGTACCAACATATAATCTCCTTTGGCGGGGCTTACTGAAATATAATTAGACTGAGAGCATAAATCCGATTTGAATCAAAATACTTTTGTATCATAATATATCATAATTTTCACTGAATATATGCATAATCAATAAACCATAGTATTTCAGAATCACTTTTTATTCAAATATAATTTCATAAATCATGCATAATTTTAAAGAATAATTATTTACTTTCAAAATAAATTAAAATATTTCGAAAAAATGATTCATTACTTATCTATCACAAATAACTGAATGAATAGATTGATTAACCTTTAGAAGATTCTTCAGTACTTATTATTCAAAATTATATTTTTACATTAATCTTAATCCAGAATTAGATCTAAATAAATTTTCAAATCAAAATCTCACTTAAGGTCGGATCTTTCACTAAACTCGATCAAAATCATCAAAAGGAAACCTTTCATTAGGCTAATCTTAGAAAAATAACTTTGAGAGAAAAAAATTCATCAAGAGAGAGAGAATCAATCTAGAGAGAGAAAATTTTAGAGAAAAAAATACAGAGAAAAAGTTCAATATTTTAGAGAGAGAAAGTAAGGTTCAAATTGAAGGGAGAGAGAGAAGAGAGAGAAACTCTCTTTTCTTTTTTTTTCTTTTTTTTTTTTCACAGGAAGAGAGGACCCGCACGTCCTCTTCCCTTCCTTTTCTTCCTTCACGGAACAGGGGAGGTCTTCCTCCCCCTTGTTCCTGAACTAAGAGGCCGCCCCCCAGCCGACCACCACTCAGGCCAGTGGGGCAGTCCCCGACGATGCCAAACTGCCAGGTTTGACGACCGACGGCGGCCAAACCGCAACAGAAATCAGAGATGGAACGCAAAAATAGGGGAACAAAAATTTTCAAGGGATTTTCAGCAAATTAACTTGGCAAAATTCAAGATTAAAATCCATAAAGATTGAAGAAAGATAATGGAATATATTTATCTAGTTTTTGGATGGATTTGATCCGATTTCTGGCAGCGGAAAAGTATGAACAAAATGAGGAAAAATAGGGGTTCAGAAATCAATTTTTTTCAGAATATTTGTATCAGCAAATTGGCAAAAATTCAAGTTTTAGGAACCAAAGGATATTGAGAGGGAGATGATTTGAGAGTCTTACCTTATCTTTGACGAAGATTGATATGATTTTTCACAGCCACAGTGAGTATAATCAACAATAATCCAAAAACAACAGCAGAGAAAGGGCAGCAAATAACAATGATTTTTTGGGTGATTTTTCGGTGATTAAAGCCTCAAAGTCTTGAGGCCTTTAAATAGATCTTTAAATGAAAGAGTTGTAGTTTGATTTTAATTACATCTTTTGGTAGTTTTGGGTCTCTGATTGGAAGAAGGAAGAGAACTCTTCAAGAGTTCCTTCCACGTACTCTTTTTCAACCTCCCAGCTTTCCCACGTATTACTGGCTATTCCCCTTTTGTTTTCTTTTTTCTTTTTTTAGCTTATGCTTTGAGAGCTGTGCGACTATTGGATTCTGGTTTGGGGTATCACAGAACATGATGTGGTAGAGTTTTAAACAAATGGAATGTTTACCAAGAAATCAAAATGTGGGGAGTGGAAATGGTGACTTGGAAATTAAAACTAAAACAATACCCATCAGAGAAGTGATTAGAGTGATATTAACCAAAGAAGATAAAGGGGTGTCAACATGCGTGGAAGAAAAATACCTATCATGCATTTAGAAATAGGGTATATAAATGATAAGTGTAATTGTAGAAGGGGATTCTTTTTTCCCTAGAATTTGAGTATCTCCATTAAAATTTTTATCCCTTTTAGTTAAATGTTGTTACTTTCTTCTGATCTTTCATCTCCCATAGTTTAGTCCTTTAGTTATCGCCCTTCTCCAGACAGCATCACAATAAGGGAAGTCTTTGAAAATTTAAGTTAGTAAACCCTCTGCCATTGCTTCTCTATTCCTTCTGGTTTGAACCAGTGCACTTGTCCAACTAGTGCTTCGGTTGGTTTCTCCTGTTCCAAAAATGCAGTAATAGTATTATTTATGATGAAGCAATAGAAACTTTTAAACGGCAGTTTGGAACCTTTAAAGAAGGATGAATGGCAAGGCGCCACAAGTTATCCTAATAGTTCAAGATGTTGCAATGAAATCTACTATTGAAGAAGTCCGGCCAAACACAACATATAGGCTATGTGTATGGAATATGTAGCAGAATGCAAATAAACATCTTAACCATGCATTTCTAGTCTCATCCACCTTTAACATTGATTCTGATAAATATGTGGCCTATGCTTATGAGTAAGATGATGATGTTGCATTCAGCATGGTAGATAATGATGCAAGAATACAATCTTACATATAATATATGCTCGTGCAATCTATCTGTAGATCGGAGAAAGCACACAACAGCACATGGGAGGGAACCTTTTTGTGCTGACATGAAAAGCACTCAAAGGATTGAAAAAAAAAAAAAAAAGGAATGCTGCTATAAAGCGGTATTTACATCCTAACCAAGAACTCGCATCTTTTTTCATGGACGTTAATTACGATGACTTGGAGTCTGATTTCCAAGCTAAAATCGTAGAAGCAAGTGACAACCATTTAAACATTGGATGACTATGGGATGTTTTTAAGAAAGTTTGACTTGTATATAGATTTATACAGTACCAAATTGTGGTGATGATGGTGCCATATATTTATGATGTCCCAAATACGAAGAAAACAAGTACAAGCTATGTAAGGTATAACCATCAAATGACATAATTTTATGTCATTCCTTTATTTGGTCCTAAGAAACGGAACTTGACCTAGTCCATGATTAAAAAAAAAAAAAAAAAACGAAGCAAATCTGTTGGCATTTTCTCTTCACATGTTTACGCGCCTTAAGAAACCGAGAAAGTAATAACATACCATAAATTATCTCAATTCAAAATTTAAATTTTTGAATTTTGAATTCAAATTGGTGTTATAATCATTTCCTTATTTTTCTCCTACCTTTTCTCCATTCAAATTCAAATTCAAATTTTGAATTTGAATTATTACTGAAATTGTTGCTAAAATATTTTTCTTATTTTCACGTGTAAATTCAAATTCAAAAAAATCCCAAGAAATCAAGTTGGACTTTAATCCTTTCTTTATCTTCACATGTACATGCTATATATATTTAATACATACTCAAAGAAATCCTAAGAAATCAACTTGGACTTTTAGCCATTTTATTGTGTTTGTTTCAGAAACAATGTGGAGTCTAGGATTTAAATAGATTATTATGATAATTCAGCTAAAATTGATCTTAAGGTTGCTATCATGTATTGTTATGTTTTTGATGAACAAGTTCATGGAGACATGATGCCATAGGGTTCAAATGGTCACAAAGCATATGAAATTGGTATAGAGGAAGCTAAGAAGCTCATGCGGAGGATCAAATCTTGATCAATATATTGAGATCTGATTCGGATTTTTACTTCTTGTGTATCTACTGGTGATGTGGCATTAAACTCACCATCAATTTGTTGAGGTGGTGAACATGTGGAAGCGATCAGTTGAATATGAGTTGTATCTTTCGTGCAAAAGAAGGATTCCTCTACTGTCATGTGAATCCACTATTGGATCATCTACTGATTACTTTAAGATATGTAGAGATGGTGAATTCATACAAAAGAAGGATTCTCCTTCTTTGGCTTTGGATCATCCACCATTGGATGATTCAATAGTAGATTTGCATGAAGGAATAAGAATCCTTCTTTAGTGAGAAACCCATCCTTTTATTAGACACTTTGGAAGGTATCATTTTTTAGACATGGTCTACCAGCATTAGTTGCAACCTGGCCAGTGATTTCCAAACATCTCCACGTCCTCCCTTTTTTAGTGAATAAAAAAATAAAATAAACTTATATCTTCTCTTGTCTCTTGATCACTTATTGCGAGGCGGTCAAAAATAAATCACTAACTTACTACTATGTAAATAGTGCAAGTCAAGTTCATATCCACAGGAATCGTGGTTAAGTTACGTTCGAATACTAGAATTAAAGAAGAACTAAAATTGATTAATCTACTAAAATAATATTAACAAAAGCAAAGTAAATTGATGCTAATAGAAAAGTATGTCAAAAATCAGAAAAATATCTCAGAACTTTGTCTGGTTACCTGACAAACAGTTAATACTCTCTTACTATGTAATGAATCTATATACCACCTATCAAGATATAACCTATCTGATGAGAGCACGGCCCGTATCTATTGGATCACGATCCATTCTTCTAGAGTGTAGGCTAGTCAAGATGAAATACATACAAGTTGAAATGGAATCGTATTTAAAAATAATTTATCCCGAGAGTATGAACTGTATCCGTAGATCGTCCCAAGAGTATAGATTATTCTAAATATAATTTCAGATAAGAAAAATATAAATAAATTGAAAGCAGATCTTTTATTTCCTAGAAAGGAGAGGAACAAAAGATATATCAAAAATACTATTGCAAGTTACAAGCACTTTAGGGATTTTTCGAGATAAGAAGCTTAACCGGCCATGAAACTCTTGCTCGCTGATATCCTGGGGCTGAAGAGACTCTTGGGCAGTAGCTAAAAGATGGCTGATAGCAGCAGGAGGAATGATGGTGTCAGAGAAAAAAGGGTTTTGACGTGGAGAAGGATGGTAGAGAGGGAGAAGAGATGGAAAAATGAAAGCGAAAATAGTTTCTGGGTGGAGAAGGGTGGTGGAGGCATAGAAACGAATGGTGGTCGGATCGAAGGATCCCCCATTTGACTTCTATTTCTCTTTTTAAATAGGGCTTCAAACCACGTCCCAAATGCATTTGTGTCCGCGTCGCATTGATTCTCTATTCCATGTCTTAGGTGTGTCCGTGTCTCAACCCGTTTAAAGTATAAATCGCATGGCTGCTGTTCATTCGCGTGAATGCCGTTTGTTTGAACCGCATCGAAGATCCGCTCGCCAGTGTTCAAACTGCGTCGCACCCATGTCCTTTCTCCCGTGTATGAACCCAATGGCTGCAGACCTATGCTCCAGCACCATTCAAATCTCATCCAAAAAGAAGCCATGTGAGTCCCGGCAAGCCACGTCCCACTCCAATACCAAAAAGAAACAAATGCTTTGGCTCAATGCCACGCATGTCCCTGGAATGCTTTCACATTCGTGTGCAAAGGCAAGCCCCTTAGCTTTCACGCCAACACGCGCGCGCCCCCTGCTCCGCATGATCGTGCCAGCTTCCATGGGTCACATGGATTTCTGGGGCCCACGGAACATTAGCTGCTTGCCCAAACGCCTAGCGTCCCTCCACGTGCATGACATATTTTTTTAATCTTGTAGTTTGAATTGCTGATTGATCTACTATTTTTGAAATAATCATAAAAAATATCAAATTCTAAATAACAAAAAATAATTATAAAAAATTTTAATACTTTTATGTTATATTAATATATCGATCACACTCTCTAATCTGAACTTTTACTCGTCCTAAGTAAAATAGATAATTATAGATTATATTTATTGATTGATTTTAATATTTAATAATAAATAATCTATTTATAAATTTGGATCTAGTCAAGACATACTGATCCGGATCAATTTAATGTTATTTTATAAATTAGGCTCAAAAAATTAATAATCAAGATTAGATTAAAATATAGAGTTTACTTTTTTTTTTTTTTTTTTTTGAATCCAGTTTAGATATATTATTGGTTTAACTATGGATCAATTTAGGATTGGATTAACATTGAAAAAAATAAAATAAAATAATTTTATATATTATATTTATATAAAAAGGTTATTATAAGTATTTTATTTTTTTAATTCTCGTTGAATATTTTTTTTATAGCATTGATGCATTTATATTGTTCCTGTGTTTGAATTCTATGATAGGGACTTCTAATATATTTTATGCTCAAAACTTTTGTCCCAGTTCGATTCAAAAAAAATATTGTTTAGATTTTATTTATGACATGAATTCAAAATGATGAAATAAGATAAAAAAAATATACTTGAAGTAATTTAATTTTAAATATTATTATTTATTTTTTTCAATCTTTTTTTTTTTGTTAGGAACCTTCTCAATTCAGTAATATTTTATAAAATTTTTTGATACTAATATTTTCAATATAAATGAAAAGATTATCAAAGATCAAGATCAGTGTAGATATATATTTATTAATTAATAAAAATTTTTCTAATATTGTATATTATATTATATAAAAATTTGTATATTGATAAAATATTTTAATTTTTTTTTGATTTTTCTATCACGAAGCATGGGTTACATACTAGTAAGTAATGAAGAAATTCTTTGTGCACTGCATGTGGTGCAATAAAAATAACGTGGAGTGCACCGTCCAATCACGTTAGAGCACGTAGTCACCACTTTCCAACGTATATTTCATAGTGCATTTAATGAGCATAGTCTTTTTTTTTATTTAAAATTTTGAATGATAAAAATATCCTTTTTTTTTAAAAAAATTATGACATTCTGTGTGGATATTATGATATTCTATGTCAATATTATGTCATCCTACATTGAAATTATGACTTTTTGCATAGAATGTCATAATTTTTTAATGAAATGTCATAATTTTGATAAGAATATTTTTATCACATAAAAATTTTATAAATTTTTTAATGATAAAAATATCATTATCTCTTTATGATATCCTGTGAAAAAATTATGACATCCTGTGCTGAAAGTCATAATTTCAATACAGGATGATGTCATAATTTTTTCAAAAAAAAATATTTTTATTTTTTAAAATTTTAAATAAAAAATAAAATTATAAATATTAAATATATTTTAGAAAGCGGTCGTTATGCGGTTCAATTGAATGAAGTTGTGCATTCCACGTCAGATTTTCTACACCGCAGGCGGTGTACAAAGAATTTCTCATAATTAATGATGCGATGCAGGCAAACCGGCTTTAGGCCCGTTGAGAAGGTCCGCGGACCAGGGCCAAACTGATGGACTAGCTCAATGTGATTGTAGCATGCCTCACTCATCGGACGCCTTCAATGTGATCCCGTCCCCATCTCGTGGATGTCAGGGAGAAACGTAATTTTAAAAAATTGAATAATAGAGGATACAACTACCTATCATCCGAAATCTAATCTTCCCATCGCGTGGACGTCACATCACCCCTACCACGTGGACTGGAAGGAGGTCGCTCTATCATCTTTATTAAAAGAAAACCTAAAAATTATAGAAAATTTGAAATGGTACCTACCTATTAAATGGAACCTATTTAATAGGCATCCACTGCATTGAGCCTATTAAATACTTTGGATAGGCACAAGCACAACTCTTTCGAATTAATTTTACATCTAAACTGTAGACTTTCCATGAGCATTCGTACCACAGGATAATGACAATTGAATCAAACAATAACTACTACTATTAATATTGCAATTGTTACAAAAGTTCTATGCAACCACTACCTAGTCCTACTTTACTTAAGATTTATGTTGAACGACTTTTCAATCTTATCTAGCAATAGTTTTTCAATTTTCTCTATTTAAGCAAACTCCTTTGCCCCATGCATATATTGTGTATTTTTTTCTCTTTTTTTTTTCCTTAAATGGAAGTTCTCTATGACAGAGAAAGTATAAGATCGAGAGGGTGCTTAGGGAGAGGAACTTTGAGAATATGAAATACAGTGCCATGTGGAGAATGAGAATGCTATTGCCATGAAAATTCTCAACCAAAAGTGCATTCAATCCCGCAAGATCAATGACTAGGCATTGATTTTATTACTACCAAAGGTCCTTTTTAGTAAAATTCTATTCTTTCATTTCTTTCCTGAGCCCCTCCTTTCGCAGTAGCTTCTTAGAAAGAAGAATAAGACCTATTAGGGATGGGCATTATTGTTGCCAAAAATCGATTTGGTGTAGAAAATCTTAAACTTTAATACGAAAATAATTATACCTCCAGTCATTGTTATTCAAGTCTCAGATGCATGAATGATCAAAATCTACAATGATTTACAACCTGCAACCATAAGAAAATCAATCCTGGATGCTCCTCATTGTCAACGAGTAGCGCCTTAATTTTTCTGACCCTAATGCGAGTATTCCTAATGAGGAGAATCTCACAAACTCTTGGATGGATAGGGGATCAAGTCTGTAGAAATATTTTTATAACATATCTCACCCATCAGAGGCAGTATCTGAATCAGTCACAAAGACTGAAAGATAGATTTTATCCACAATGATTGTATTGAGCTCAATTTTATCAAACCATCTAATATATTTTTATTATTTTATTAGAAATTATATTTAATTAGAGTCCAGATCAATTAAAATATGTAAAAAAAATCTCGATGTTTATTAGTGTGGGCTACATCCGAATGGGTATAATCAAAGAAATCATAACATTCTCCCACTTAGTCCAACCCAACAAAGCATCTTCGTTTTAATTATTTAAAGTATTTCAAAAATTTTTAATAAAATTTTTTCTAGATTTGATAATTGGAGAACTGATGTGGCATATTTAAAAAAATTAATTCCTCCATAGGATATATATACTGCATACTTGATTATAAAATAATCACCAGTGCGAATCATGATGGCAAATGTGTTATCAATCAACACACGACCTTCCATGTATCACAATACTTATGACACCTTATAATCAAGTTTTTTATGTGGAATGTTATGAATAGAGAAAATCTTATGCTTATTCCTTGGTCATCCTTATATCACACGATAAATAGCTGATCAGCATAAAATAAACAGAATTTTATCATAAAATCTAATATGATGACTTTATACATAATATCTAATACATATCACAAAATAAGCTGTATCCCATATAATCCATCTGATCCTAAAAAATCTCGAGAATAAGTTTTTAGTCAGCGGATCTATAATTATCAACTTTTCTTTAATATATTTCACAGACACTATGTTCTTCTTTATTCTTTCACGAAGAGCAAAAATATTTGATACTTGCATGCTTTGCAAACGTCTGCATTCTTCATATTATATATAAGAGAATCTTATTGCAAAATTATCACAGTATATCTTTATTGGTCTGTTGATATAATCAACAACTCTAAGTCCTGTGATAAAATTCTGCAATTTTATAGCCCGTGAGGAGTCTCATATGGGCACATACTTTGCTTTCATAATGGATGCAATAAATAAAATCTTATTTTATATACATCCCTGATATAGCACCTCTTGTAAGTAGAAAAATATACTAGCAATAGACTTTATTGTTGGTGCATCCAGTAAAGTGCAAATCCTAATAACTTATTGCTTTATGATGATCAGATCGACTGTATGTGAGCATGTAAACTTTTATATCCTACGGTAATATATGACCTTCTTTATAGTTTTCCTATGCTCCACTCCTAGATCATGTTAATAATATCCAAATATTGATGCAACATAATCAAAATTGGACTCATATAAATATGTGCATAGGCTCCCAACATCAGATGCATAGGTTTTGAACTTTATTTTTTCTATCTTTATCTTAATTCTTGAATATTAAATTTTATTGAATTTATCATCCTTTACAATATGAGCACATCCAGAAGAATATTTTTCATTCCAAATTTTGTACTATAGATATAAGTCCTTTAAGATAGTCTAAGTAATCCTAAGGATCAATCTCTGTGAATCTCAATGCCGACAATATAAACAGCTTCACCTATATTTTACATCTCAAATTTTAGGAATAAAAATTATTTGGTTTTCTTAAATGGATCAAAATTACTATTGGCAAGCAGAATATGAACTTACTCTCACTGATCTTTGAATATATACATTAATCAATAGTATCTATCTTTAGACCCAAAGAATGTAATTATTCCATTAAAATGAGATATCAATATGTAGAAGCCTAAATAAGTCCATAACTAAATTTTTTTAATCTGTAAACCATATGCACTTGTCCACTGATCACAAAAATCCTCAGATTGTTCATATAGACCTCTTTCTTTAGATCATCATTAAGAAAGGCTATTCTTATATCTACTTGACATAGCTTTAAGTCAAAATGAGCTACTAAGGCTATGACAATCTTAAAAGAAAAATTGTCAATACCTTTTTTTTTTTATGTAGATCCCTTTGCCATAAGTCTAGCTTTATACTATTTGATCTTTTTATTGAGATTTCTTTTGGTCATATAGATCTTTTTGTAACTTATTTATCGCATTCTTTAGGCAGGTCAATTTATTTCTAGATATGGTTATTTTTCATAGAGCCCAGCTCTTTCTTTTATGGCATCCAACTACTATAAGGAGTTTTCATCTTTTAATTATGGCTTGCAAGAATGTCTCTTGGTCATTTCCTTTTCATCCATATCTATAAAAAATATCACATAATCTTATACTAATAGATCTCCAGAGAGCTATCCCTTGATCTACTTATGGTGGTGGTTAGACAGTTACTTCTTCGATAAAGAAAAGCTCATGGAGTGAAACTTAATAAAGTGGTGATCCCTTCTAAATGTTATCCCAAGGAATAGTAATAAGAATCATCACTTCAGTCTGCTTTACAGACTCAATATTACCTTAAAGACAATGTCTTAAGATTCTTCACTCCCACTATATATATTATTCTCTAAAAATCTAGCTTTATTAGTTTCTGCTATCTGTGGTTTATGAGATAATCATAAAATCTATAATATTTTTGATCTCTCCGGATTATCAATGAAAAATCATTAATCATACTGAGATCAATTATCTTTTCTTATAGATTATGAACTTTGGCTTCAGTTGGATAACCCCACATATGTATATTTCATAACTTATGAGGAGTCTTTTGAACTGTCTTAGTAGGGACTTTATTCAAGACATATGTAGTTGTCTTTATAGCTTCACCTCACAAGTAAATAGATAGAGTATAATAACTTATCATAATCTGAACCATTTCTTTAAGCGTCATATTTTTTCTTTTAGTGGCACCATTTTGATCTAGCACGCTTTGACATTATGTAATATAATGCCATGTTCTTTTAGCAATTTTGCTAATGATCCTAATCATTGTTCCATCTTTATTTATTTACCATATTACCCATCACTTCTATCAAATCTGACTACTCAAATTATTTTTTCTGATTATCTTTCTATCTCTATTTCAAAATTTTTTAACGACCTCAAATATATCAGTCTTATCAAACAGAAGGTACAGATATATATTGTAAATAATCATCCATGAGTGTGATGAAATATTATTCACCTATTGATATGGGGGAAAGATTTGCATACAATAGTGTGAATGATTTCTAAAGTTCTTTTAATCAACCTGGCAGCCTTCTTAAGTATGTATGCCTGCTTTTCTTTTGTGCAGTAATATATAATAACAAAATCAATGAAGTATAATTCTATGATCCTATCCTTCACTAGCTTTATGACTCTTTTTTTAGAGATATGCCCCTCTTTCTAATGCCATAACATAAATTTTTTTAAAAGAATATGAAAACTTACTCCAGAATCTAAGACCATCCTGTAGCATCTAACTATTTTGCATAAGTGAACATGCTTGATTTCTCATGAGAATAGATCATTCACTTTCAGTCAGAAGCCTCCTTAATAGGAAGTCCTATAATTTATTAACAATGCACACAAATGGAATAGAGTCAATATACCAGATAGAATTAGGAATATTTATTAAATTAGATTCAAAACACACTCAAGAGTAAAGGGTATTATTCTTTTGTAGTTAGTTTCATACTTCATGTAGTTTTTTTCTTTAAGTGTCCCCTTTTTTGTAGAAAAAGTATCTGACAACCTTATTAATGGCTTCATCTAATGCCATAACAATTTTTTTTTCTTTTACATTGAGTACACTACTTCTTTATCCACTTTTCTACTAACTTGATGTGAAGTAAAGTTCACACTCTCTATCTTCTCTTTCTCTCAATTTTTTCTCCACTTATACACATTTGGCCAGTACTTCACTAATTGTCCAATCTTCATTGTGCATACTTATAGAAGATTCTAAAGAGATCATACTCTGATGGAAGAAAAATGAGAATAAAGTAGATCGAAGAATATTTGATATGAAAATTTTAATATCAGATTACTGTACTGTGATATTCTTTATCTCTATAATATACTCACGGATGCCGACCTTTATCTTATTAGAGCTTATTTATTTCTACTCTACATCATTCAAAAAAATACGTGCCTTATGACATAAAGAAAAGAATTTCCTAATATGCCATGTCAGATTTTTTATAGAGCAAAGTAAGTCGAATAGATTGCTTACATTTTTCAAAAGTACTCTTCTTTTCTGATATACTTTCATCTGTAAGTGGAGAAAATTTATCTACTCAAAATACCAGATTAAGGTTAAAACATCCTAATGTGAGCATTATTTTACTCTCTTTATTCTAAGAAACTCAATCCATTAAGAGAAATTTTCTTATGCTATTATCAATAATATTGAAAATTAATGCCGTAACTAATACATACAAAATCATCAAATAATGAGACTAATTAAACTGTAGTTTGAAATAATTAATATTATCCCAATAATAAATTCTAACCTTCCTGTGGATAGTGGTTGCATCATGCATAAAATTTATTAATATTTTATTAATAAGACCAGCAACATAGATATTAAAGATAGAAAATTTTTATATCTCTAGGTGTAGAAAAAATCTATTCTTAATATCTAGATTACCATCTTATTTTAATTAAATTATAGAAATAACGACTTCCTATAGATAAAGTTAATTATCTCTCTAACTTAATTGTAATTTTATTCGTATGCCACTAAACTTTAATTTATAGTCTTTATGTAGTTTTTATCATATCTAGGATACTGTGGCTACTCTTGAGCACAATAAATTCACTAACTTTATGTGATGTTTACTATATCTAGGATGCTGTGACTACTCCTGAATATAATAAATTTACTAATTTTATATGATTTTTACTATATTCAGGATGCTGTGGCTACTCTTGAATATAATAAATCTACTAACTTTAATATGACATTAAATAATCTAAATAACTATATAAAATTTTATTATGATTTTCATCTTTATCATGATCATTATGATAAAAGATCTGTAATTCTTTATTTACATATAAATAAATTAAAAACTATATAAATCAACCATATAATGTGCAAATTTGTAATAAAACTATATAACAGAGATCATATCATAATTATCAAAAAAATCTTTATGTAATTAAGTTTATTACAGGGACTAAACAACAATCCAAGGATCTTTATGCAATAAACTCTATTACAAGGATCAAAATGCAATTTTAAGGATCTTTATGAAATTTATTACTTTATTAGGGACTAAATTGCAAAAATTCTTAAATATGGTTTAGCTAGTTATAGAAAAGGGCCTTTAATTGAATATGGACTTTATAAGGGGCTAAAATGCAAAATTTTCTAAATCAAATTGAACCAGCTAAATATGGTCTGGTTCAGTCAATTGTCAAAAAACTTAATTGATTAATGCTTCATGGATCTGGGTTTACAGGCCAAACCCAAAACCCGATATCCAACACCCAAGACCACTTTTCTTCCTCCTTTCTTCTCTCTTTCTTGATCAAAAATAGGAACCCATGGTCGGCTATTCGTAAACACCCGAGAGGAGTCACCGGCCATCCTCAATCACCGACGGTCGGCCTAAGACTGCCGTGCCGATCACTGATGAGCTAATGTTGGTCCTTTTGAGGGGTGATCGACGGTGAAGGAGGAGCCCAAAATCGATGACTTTATCCTCCAAATCCCAATCGATGGTCATCACAAAACCTCAAATGGCGAACCACCGCCCTCTCCACAATGCCCTCCACCGATTTTTCAACAAGTATACCGGCGATTGGCCAATGGATGGGAGATTGGTGGTGGTTTTAAAACTAAAAAAACTTCGGCCGCATCCTTCTTTCAAGAATCCGATTGACGGCCGTTGGAAAAGCCCAAATCAACTGTTCGTCACCATCTTCTTAAGGATCTTAGATGATTTTTGCTGGTGATCAAAGTTTCAACCATTGGTGAACAAGATCCGATGGTTTCCACCTTTTTTTTCTTTTTTTTTATGTTCTTTATTTTGGATTGTTGCCAGTGACTGTGGGTGGCCGCCAGATGCAAGTTAGAAGTCTGGCCATCTTGATGCACTTTTAACAGTGGGAGGATGATTATGAAAAGCTCTGTTCTTTCCTTATTTATTTATTTATTTATTTAAATAACAATTCAAATCCAAAGATAAATGCAAGATTCTTTAAAATATATAAATAAAAATAATTCAAAAATAAATCTAGACTTCAATTGACCAAGGTGGCTAGATCAGATCTATGAAAGGTCCTGACGGCTGTCGAAGGAAGAACAGAGGTCTGAGATCCTTTTGTTCTTCATTTTATTTATAGATAATCTTTAATATGCCAAGAACGAAACATAAATGTGGCATATAATAAGATCAATGAACTGAACAAAATAGCATAGAGATTGCTCTGATACCACTCAATATAGGAAATTTTAAACTTTAATGTGAAAATAATCATGTCTCTAGCCATTATTATTCAAGTCCCAGATGAATGAACGATCAAAACTTGCAACAATTTACAATCTGCAATTACAAGAGAACCAATCCTAGATGCTCCTCATTGTCAACAAGTAGCACCTTGATTTTTCTGATTCTAATCCGAATATTTTCGATGGGGATGATCTCATAAGCTCTTAGATAGATAGAGGCCCAAATCCATAGAAGTCCTTTTATAATGTGCTTTATCTATCAGAGGCAGTATCTGAATCAGTCACAAAGACTGAAAGATGAACTTTATCCATAATGATTGTATTGAGCTCAACTTTATCAAACCATCTAATATATCCTTATCATTTTATCGAAGATTTATCTTTAATCAGAGTTTAGATCAATTAAAATGTATAAAACAAATTTCGATATGTGTTAGTGTGGGCCACATTCGATGGGTATAATCAGAAAAATCACAATATTTGGCTCAAGATGTTGAGGTAGAGCCAGTGAGAGAGACGTAAAGGTGGTAACTCAAAAAGTTAGAAAGAAAGCCAGAGATCTCGATGAAGCTATTGACAATTGGATCCTTAATCTTGCCTCCTGGGGTACCCTTAAACACAACAAGTAGAGGAAGTCCGCTTACTAGGATTTTCCAACAGGGCCCTCAGATATCTAAATCAATCTTCCTTAGTGGAGTATAGGAGAATCTGAGGGAGAATAAGCAAAAAGGGAAAGCATATGAGTAGGAGAAATTAGAGTCTATATAGAGAGTTTAAGTTGTGGCAAGGGAGAAAAAAGAAGAGAGCTCTACAAATTTAGAAAATTTAATCCTTATGGGACTATACTCCATAAGGTAGGACAAATAAGGTATTGACCAAATATTGAATTAGGGATGGCAAACTCGATTTGATCCGATGGGTATGCACCCTACCCAAATTCGATCAAATATGAAAAATAGAGTTTGATTGGATTTGAGTTCGAATTTGAAAAAAATCCAAAACTGTAGCACGGATATGGATAGGATATGGATAGTGCTATTTTCTATCTAAATTCGAATCCGAATCCGACCTAAACCTACGGATATGGGTAATATCTGAACCCATACCTAAATATATATATATATATTTAATTTATAGTTAATGTGATAATTATATTAGTTTCATCAATTATTGAATTGTATTTATATTTTTTTTCTTCATTCTCATTATCTTTTAGTATCTCAAACTTCTTTTTCACTAAATATTTTTTATCATAAAATAAAATAATTATTATTTTTATATTTTAAAAATATTATAATTTTGAATTCTTTATCTTTTTGAATAAGTCCTAATAGAGGTTGTCTTCTTTTGTTTAAAATAATGCCTTTCTATCTTTATAAATTTAAGAATATAAACTTGTTCAAAATGCCAATAATAATAATAATAATAATAATTGCTTTTTCTCTTTTCTTCGTTATGGTTTGGTCTTCAAATAGACAATTTAATTCATCTTATAATAATGATCATCTTTAATTCATAAAATTATTTTGGTTGTTTATTTTTTTTTTGGATATAGGGTGGGTATCGGATAGGTATGGAGAAATGGGTTATCCATGGATATCTCCGAACCATTGGATATAGGGATGGATATCTTTTTTCTTATCCGATCGGATATCGGATAGGATTTGATATTGGATATTAAGTTCGAATTTGGGGATAGATAGTACAATACCCTACCCAAACCCTATCCGTTGCCATCCCTATGTTGAATAACTTAGCTAAAGACAAAGTACTAAGATGGAGGTTGACTGCATCCTTTGCTAGTTTTAGTGCCAAGTCAAACAAAAGTGACCCTAGTATAGAACATGTCATACTCTCGATCCGAGATCATGAGTCAGAGGTCATGGCAACTACCGTATACTTATAAAGAACTCTCTCCATAAGCATGCAAAGTATCTCATCACGATATCAAAGCATCACAGTGAAATAAAATTCATATAATTATTATTCAACTTTAATTGAAATAACTAAATCAAATATCTTACATCCAATAAAATTTTATTAAAAATAAAATAATAGGTCTAAATTCAATGAAGTTGACAATGCTAAATTTCATCTCTAAAAGCTCTGTCCCAATATTATTACTTATGCTCGTAATTAATTATCTTAATCTAAAAAAAATAAAAAGAGAGATAATGAGCTAGACAACCCAGTAAGTAACAAATATCTCAACTAGATATTTTTGATGTTATTTAATATTCAAGAACAATATTATGAATAAACATAAAAATATATTTCAATGTAAATCTAATTTTTTTCAAATATTCATATATAATATAATCATAAATCTGATTCGAATCAAAATACTCATAACTCAACAGCCTCGACTATGATCAATGTTTAACCCCTACTGGCAGGGTCTACTGAATACTAGCGCACAACCCCTACTGGCAGGGTCCATTGAATATCAGTGCACAACCCCCACTGATGGGGTCCACTAAATACCAACGCACAACCTCTACTGATAGGGTCCACTGAGTACCAACGTATAATTTTCATTGGTGAGACCCACTGAAACATAGTTAGGCTGAGAGCATAAATTCTATCTGTATCAAAATATTTTTGTATCATAACATATCATAATTTTTATTGAACATATGCATAATCAATAAACCATAGTATTTCAGAATCACTTTTTGTTCAAACATAATTTCATAAATCATGCATAATTTTAAAAAATAATTATTTACTTTTAAAATAAATATGAAATATCTGGAGAAGATGATTCATTACTTATCTATCACAGACCACTGAATGAATAGATCGATTAATTTTTAAGAGATTCTCCAGTGCCTATTATTTTAAATTATATTTTTACATTAATCTTAATTCAGAATTAGATCTAAATAATTCTTTAAATCAAAATCTCACTTAAGATCAGATCCTTCACTAAGCTCGATCAAAATCATCAAAAAAAAATCTTTCACCAGTCAAATCTTAGAAAAATAATTTTGAGAGAAAGAAATCCATCAAGAGAGAGAATCAATCTAGAGAGAAAAAATTTTAGAAAGAGAAAGTCCAACATTCAAGAGAGAAAAAGCAAGATTCAGACTGAAGGGAGAGAGAAGAGAGAAACTTTCTCTTCTTTTTTTTTTCTTTTTTTCTTTTTTTTTTTCACGGGAAGAGAGGACCCGCACATCCTCTTCCCTTTTTTTTCTTCCTTCATAGAACAAGGGAGGTCTTCCTCCCCCTTATTCCCGAACTAAGAGGCCGCCCCCCCAGCCGACCACCACTCAGGCTGGTGGGGCAGTCGTCGATGATGCCAAGCTGTCGGGTGGCAACTTGTGGTGGCCAAACCACTACGAAAATCAAAGATGGAACACAGAAACAGGGGAACAAAAATTTTCAAGGGATTTTCAGCAAATTAACTTAGCAAAATTCAAGATTAAAACCCCTAAAGATTGAAGAAAGATAATGGAACATATTTACCTAATTTTTGGATGGATTTGATCTGATTTCTGATGACAAAAAAGTATGAACAAAATGAAGAAAAATAGGGGTTCTGAAATCAATTTTTTTCAAAATATTTGTACCAGCAAATTGGCAAAATCCAAGTTTTAGAAACCAAAGGATATTGAGAAGGAGATGATTTGAGAGTCTTACCTTATCTTTGATGAAGATTGATATGATTTTTCACAGCCACAGTGAGTATAATCAACGGTAATCCAAAAACAGCAGCAGAGAAAGGGCAGTAAATAATTATGATTTTTTGGGTGATTTTTTGGTGATTAAAACCTAGAAGTCTTGAGGCCTTTAAATAGATCTTTAAATGAAAGAGTTGTAGTTTGATTTTAATTACATCTCTCGATAGTTTTGGGTCTTCGATTAGAAGAAGGAAGAGAACTCTTCAAGAGTTCCTTCCACATACTCTTTTTCAACCTCCCAGCTTTCCCATGTATTACTAGCTATTCTTCTTTTTTTTTGGCTTATGCTTTGAGATCTATGCGACTATTAGATTTTGGTTTAGGATATCACATTCTTCTCCACTAAAAAAAAATTTCATCCTTGAAATTTTTTCTATTGAAGTCCTAAAAAATTCAGATTACTTTTATGTCAAATTATGTCATCTTCTAATTTCAAAATTGAATCTTTCATCATAATATCTATCAAATCAAATTACTGTTCTGATCAGTTTAAAAATAATTTAGACACTATGCTCCATTGTGCACTCTAATTCAATCCACTAGTACACTTATGTCAATTTAAGTTTCTAAATTATATCATGATGAGTATAAGTCATTGTCCCAATATCCCTAGTGTCTGCCCACCGACACTCTTATCTGATTCTATGTGTCATATAGTTTATCCACTTATGCTCTGATACCATATTAATTGTCACGCTCCTGATTCGAGATCGTGAGTTAGAGATCATGACCACTATCGCATACTTATGAAGAACTCTCTCAATAAGTATGCAAGGTATCTCATCACGATATCAATGCATCACAAAAGAATAAAATTCATATAATTATTATTTAACTTTAATTCAAAAACTAAATCAAATATTTACATCCAATAAAGTTCTACTAAAAATAAAATAATAGATCTAAGTTCAATGAAATTGACAATGCTAAATCTCATCTCTAAAAGCTCTGTCCCAATATTATTACTTATGCTTGCAATTAATTATCTGAATCTGAAAAAAATAAAAAGAGAGATAATGAGCTAGACAGCTCAGTAAGTAACAAATACTCCAACTAGATATTTTAGATATTATATAATATACAAGAATAATATTATAAATAAACATAAAAATATATTTCAATGTAAATCTATTTTTTTTAAATATTCACATATAATATAATCATAAATCTGATTCAAATTAAAACACTCATAACTCAACAGCCTCGACTATCATCAATATTTAACATCCATTGATGGGATCCACTGAATACTAGCGCACAACCCCATTGACAGGGTTCACTAAATACCAGCACAACCTCCACTGGTGGGATCCACTAAATACCAGTACATAACTCCACTGGTAGGGTCCACTGAGTACAAATGTATAATGTCCATTGGTCGGGCCCACAAAATATAGTTAGACTGAGAGCATAAATTCGATCTGTATCAAAATACTTTTGTATCATAATATTATAATTTTTATTAAATATATATAATCAATAAGCATAGTATTTCAGAATCACTTTTCATTCAAACATAATTTTATAAATCATTCATAATTTTAAAAAAAATTATTTACTTTCAAAATAAATATGAAATATCTCGAGAAGATGATTCATTACTTATCTATCACAGACCACTGAACGAACAGATCAATTAATCTTTAAGAGATTCTTCAGTACCTATTATTCAAAATTATATTTTTACATTAATCTTAATTCAGAATTAGATCTAAATAAATTCTAAATCAAAATCTCACTTAAGATTGGATCCTTCACTAAGCTCGATCAAAATTATCAAAAGAATACCTTTCACTAGACTAAGCTTAGAAAAATAACTTAGAGAGAAAGAAATTCATCAAGAGAAAGAATCAATCTAGAGAGAAAAATAGAGAGAAAGTCCAACATTCTAGAAAGAGAAAGTAAGGTTCTGACTGAAGGAAGAGAGTAAAGAGAGAAACTCTCTCTTCTTTTTTTTTCTCTATTTTCTTTCATGGGAAGAGAGGACCCGCACGTCCTCTTCCCTTTCTTTTCTTCCTTCATGGAATAGGGGAGGTCTTCTCCCCCTTGTTCCTGAACTAAAAGGCCGCCCCCCAGCTGACCACCACTCAGGCTGGTGGGGCAATCCTCACGATGTCAAGCTATGGGTTGGCAACCGTGGTGGCCAAACTACGACAAAATCAGAGATGGAACATAAAAACAGGGGAACAAAAATTTTCAAGAGATTTTCAACAAATTAACTTGGTAAAATTCAAGATTAAAATCATAAAATTGAAGAAAGATAATGGAACATATTTACCTAGTTTTTGGATGGATTTGATCTATTTCTGGTGGTGGAAAAGTATGAACAAAATGAGGAAAAATAGAGTTTCGAAATTAATTTTTTTTAGAATATTTGTACCAGCAAATTGGCAAAAATCCAAGTTTTAAGAACTAAAGGATATTGAGAGGGAGATGATTTGAGAGTCTTACCTTATCTTTGACAAGATTGATATGATTTTTCATAGTCACAGTGAGTATAATTAACGGTAATCCAAAAATAGTAGTAGAGAAAGGACAGCAAATAACAATGATTTTTTGGATGATTTTTCGGTGATTAAAACCTAGAAGTCTGGCAGCCTTTAAATAGATCTTTAAATGAAAGAGTTGTAGTTTGATTTTAATTACATCTCTCAGTAGTTTTGAGTCTCCGATTGGAAGAAGGAAGAGAACTCTTCAAGAGTTCCTTCCACATACTCTTTTTCAACCTCTCAGCTTTCCCACGTATTACTGGCTATTCCCTATTTTTTTGGCTTATGTTTGAGATCTATGTGACTATTGGATTCTAGTTTGGGGTATCACATTCTTCCCTACTAAAAAGAATTTTGTCCTCGAAATTTTTTCTGCTGAAGTCCTCAAAAATTTAGATTACTTTTACATTAAATCATGTCATCCCCTAATTTCAAAATCGAATCTTTTATCATAATATCTATCAAATCAAATTACTGTTCTGATCAGTTTGAAAATAATTCAGACCACTATGCTTTCATTGCGCACTCTGATTCAGTCCATTAGTACACTTGTGTCAATTTAAGTTTCTAAATTATATCATGATGAATATAAGTCATTGTTCCAATGTCTCTAGTGTCTACCCACCTACACTCTTGTCTGATTCTGTGTCATATAGTTTATCCACTTATGCTCTAATATTATATTAATTAATATGCCTCCGATCCGAAATTGCGAGTCAGAGATCATGACAACCACCGCATACTTATGAAGAACTCTCTCCATAAGTATGCAAGACATCTCATCACGATATTAATGCATCATAGTAGAATAAAATTTATATAATTATTATTTAACTTTAATTCAAATAACTAAATCAAATGTCTTACATCCAATAAAATTCTACTAAAAATAAAATAATAGATCTAAGTTCAATGAAGTTGACAATGCTAAATCTCGCCTCTAAAAGCTCTGTCTCAATATTATTACTCATGCTCGTAATTAATTATCAAAATTTAAAAAAAAAAAAGATAGATAATGAGCTAGACAGCCCAGTAAGTAATAATTATCTCAACTAGATATTTCAGATATTATATAATATTTAAGAACAATATTATGAATAAACATAAAAATACATTTCAATGGAATCTAATTTTTTTTAAATATTTATATGTAATATAATCATAAATCTGATTCGAATCAAAATACTCGTAACTCAATAGATTCGACTATGACCAATATTTAACCCTCATTGATGGGGTCCACTGAATACCAGCGCACAACCCCCCACTAGTAGGGTCCACTAAATACCAGTGCACAAATCTCACTGATAGGGTCCACTGAGTACCAACGTATAATCTCCATTGATAGGATCCACTGAAATATAGTTAGACTGAGAGCATAAATCCGATCTGAATCAAATCATTTTTGTATCATAATATATCATAATTTTCACTGAATATATGCATAATCAATAAACCATAGTATTTCAGAATCACTTTTTGTTCAAATATAATTTCATAAATCATGCATAATTTTAAAGAATAATTATTTACTTTCAAAATAAATTAAAATATTTCAAAAAAATGATTCATTACTTATCTATCACAGACAACTGAATGAATAGATTGATTAACCTTTAGAAGATTCTTCAGTACTTATTATTCAAAATTATATTTTTACATTAATCTTAATCCAGAATTAGATCTAAATAAATTTTCAAATCAAAATCTCACTTAAGGTCGGATCTTTCACTAAACTCGATCAAAATCATCAAAAGAAAATCTTTCATTAGGCTAATCTTAGAAAAATAATTTTGAGAGGAAAAAATTCATCAAGAGAGAGAGAATCAATCTAGAGAGAAAAATTTTAGAGAAAAAAAGTAGAGAGAAAAAGTTCAATATTTTAGAGAGAGAAAGTAAGGTTCAAATTGAAGGGAGAGAGAGAAGAGAGAGAAACTCTCTTTTCTTTTTTTTCTTTCTTTTTCTCTTTTTTTTTTTCACAGGAAGAGAGGGCCCGCACGTCCTCTTCCCTTCCTTTTCTTCCTTCACGGAACAGGGGAGGTCTTCCTCCCCCTTGTTCCTGAACTAAGAGGCCGCCCCCCAACCGACCACCACTCAGGCCAGTGGGGCAGTCCCCGACGATGCCAAACTACCAGGTTTGACGACTGACGGCGGCCAAACCGCAACGGAAATCAGAGATGGAACGCAAAAATAGGGGAACAAAAATTTTCAAGGGATTTTCAGCAAATTAACTTGGCAAAATTCAAGATTAAAATCCATAAAGATTGAAGAAAGATAATGGAATATAGTTATCTAGTTTTTGGATGGATTTGATCTGATTTCTGGCAGCGGAAAAGTACGAACAAAATGAGAAAAATAGGGGTTCTGAAATCAATTTTTTTCAGAATATTTGTATCAGCAAATTGGCAAAAATTCAAGTTTTTGGAACCAAAGGATATTGAGAGGGAGATGATTTGAGAGTTTACCTTATCTTTGATGAAGATTGATATGATTTTTCACAGCCACAGTGAGTATAATTAACGATAATCCAAAAACAGCAGCAGAGAAAGGGCAGCAAATAACAATGATTTTTTGGGTAATTTTTGGTGATTAAAGCCTAAAATCTCGAGACCTTTAAATAGATCTTTAAATGAAAGAGTTGTAGTTTGATTTTAATTACATCTTTTGGTAGTTTTGGGTCTCCGATTGGAAGAAGGAAGAGAACTCTTCAAGAGTTCCTTCCACGTACTCTTTTTCAACCTCCCAGCTTTCCCACGTATTACTGGCTGTTCCCCTTTTGTTTTCTTTTTTCTTTTTTTAGCTTATGCTTTGAGAGCTGTGCGACTATTGGATTCTGGTTTGGGGTATCACAGAACATGATGTGGTAGAGTTTTAAACAAATGGAATGTTTACCAAGAAATCAAAATGTGGGGAGTGGAAATGGTGACTTGGAAATTAAAACTAAAACAATACCCATCAGAGAAGTGATTAGAGTGATATTAACCAAAGAAGATAAAGGGGTGTCAACATGCGTGGAAGAAAAATACCTATCATGCATTTAGAAATAGGGTATATAAATGATAAGTGTAATTGTAGAAGGGGATTCTTTTTTCCCTAGAATTTGAGTATCTCCATTAAAATTTTTATCCCTTTTAGTTAAATGTTGTTACTTTCTTCTGATCTTTCATCTCCCATAGTTTAGTCCTTTAGTTATCGCCCTTCTCCAGACAGCATCACAATAAGGGAAGTCTTTGAAAATTTAAGTTAGTAAACCCTCTGCCATTGCTTCTCTATTCCTTCTGGTTTGAACCAGTGCACTTGTCCAACTAGTGCTTCGGTTGGTTTCTCCTGTTCCAAAAATGCAGTAATAGTATTATTTATGATGAAGCAATAGAAACTTTTAAACGGCAGTTTGGAACCTTTAAAGAAGGATGAATGGCAAGGCGCCACAAGTTATCCTAATAGTTCAAGATGTTGCAATGAAATCTACTATTGAAGAAGTCCGGCCAAACACAACATATAGGCTATGTGTATGGAATATGTAGCAGAATGCAAATAAACATCTTAACCATGCATTTCTAGTCTCATCCACCTTTAACATTGATTTTGATAAATATGTGGCCTATGCTTATGAGTAAGATGATGATGTTGCATTCAGCATGGTAGATAATGATACAAGAATACAATCTTACATATAATATATGCTCGTGCAATCTATCTGTAGATCGGAGAAAGCACACAACAGCACATGGGAGGGAACCTTTTTGTGCTGACATGAAAAGGATTGGAAAAAAAAAAAAGAATGCTGTGATTTCCAAGCTAAAATTAGTCAAATCCTACGGTGCCTCTTTCAAAATCGTAGAAGCAAGTGACAACCATTTAAACATTGGATGACTATGGGATATTTTTAAGAAAGTTTGACTTGTATATAGATTTATACAGCACCAAATTGTGGGATGATGGTACCACGTATTCATGAGGTCCCAAATGCGGAGAAAACAAGGACGAGCTATGTATGTAAGGTATAACCATCAAATGACATAATTTTATGTCATTGCTTCATTTGGTGCTAAGAAATGGAACTTGACCTAGTCCATGATTAAAAAAAAAAAAAAAAAAAGCAAATCTGTTGGCATTTTCTCCTCACATGTGTAAAAGTTCTTCATCACGAGAATATAGAAAATTAATCTATGCACCTTAAGAAACAGAGAAAGTAATAACATAC
The DNA here is from genome assembly GCF_000442705.2 of Elaeis guineensis. Lineage (NCBI taxonomy): Eukaryota > Viridiplantae > Streptophyta > Magnoliopsida > Arecales > Arecaceae > Elaeis > Elaeis guineensis. Next base: position 1,001,217 of record NC_025999.2, read on the forward strand.
CATTAATTATTTCAATTCAAAATTCAATTTTTGAATTTTGAATTCAAATACGTGTTGTAATCAATTCCTTATTTTTCTCTTACCTTGTCTCCATTCAAATTCAAATTTTTAATTTGAATTATTGCTGAAATTGTTGCTAAAATGTTTTCCTTATTTTCACGTGTAAATTCAAATTCAAAGAAATCCCAAGAAATCAAGTTAGATTTTAATCCTTTCATTATCTTCACATGTACATGCTATTTATATTTAATACATACTCAAAGAAATCCTAAGAAATCAAGTTGGACTTTTAGCCATTTTATTGTGTTTGTTTCAGAAATTAAATGTGGAGTCTAGGATTGAAATAGATTATTATAATAATTCAGCTAAAATTGATCTTAAGGTTGCTATCATGTATTGTTATGTTTTTTATGAACATGTTCATTGAGACATGATGCCACAGGGTTCAAATGGTCATGAAGCATATGAAATTGGTGTAGAGGAAGCTAAGAAGCTCATGCGGAGGATCAAATCTCGATCAATATATTGAGATCTGATTCGAATTTTTACTTCTTGTGTATCTACTAGCGATGTGGCATTAAACTCACCATCGATTTGCTGAGGTAGCGAATATGTGGAAGTGATCGATTGAACATGAGTTGTATCTTTCATGCAAAAGAAGGATTCCTCTACTGTCATGTGAATCCACTATTGGATCATCTACTGATTACTTTAAGATCTGTAGTGTGATGGCCCAGCCCGAGTAAGAATCCCAGCCCACCAAAGCTCAAAAAAAAAAAAAAAAAAGAGAAAACAGAGGAGAAGAACTCCCGAAGGGAGTCTTCTTCCTCCTCTCGCCGGCTCCCAATCGGAGTTGGAAAGAGCCCCCTCCGGCTCTATTTAAGGAGGAGAATCCTCCTCTCTCCTCTCATCAAGAAATCCGGGGAAAAACGGCAGAGATTGCCGGAAAATCCTCACGGAGAGTCGTCCCTGTGCCCGTCCAATTGCTCGTCGGAAAAGTCTCGCCGGCGTCGGAGGTAAGCCTCCTCCCCTTCCTCTCTTCTCCCCTTTCCTTCCCATGCCTGTGTGCATGCTCGCCGGCGACCAGAGTCGTCGGATTTTGTTGCGGAAGAAACTTTTATTTTTGCCATTTTTTTTGATTTCCGACGCCGGTGGTCACCGCCGACCACCGATTTGGCCCTCCTCTTGTCGTTGGATCGCCCCCTCCTGCCGACGGCCGCCCCACGTCGGTTGCACCGCCGGCCGGCCAGCAATAGGGGATTGTGAGATCCTCTGTTTCGGCCCAAAGGAACCCACGGGAAGAAGGAAGGAAAAGAAAAAGAAAAGAAGAAGAAGGAAAAGAAAAGAAAAAGAAAAAGAAAAGAAAAAGAAAAAGAAAAAGAAAAGAAAAAGAAAAAAGAAAAAAAAAAAGAAAAAGAAGAAGAAAAATAATATAATAATAATAAATAGGATTTTCTCTCCTCTCTTTTCGTGAAGAAAAAGAAAAAAAAAGAAGAAAAAAAATAAAATAAATTAATATGGTATCATATAATAATAAAATATGAGAAAGAGAGTTCTCTCTCTTCCCTCTCTTTCTTCAACCTGAACTAGTATTTTCTCTCTCTAAAATTGAACTTTCTCTCCTCTCTAAATTTTTTTTTAGATTATTTTTCTCTCCTAAGATTTTTAAAATTTTGAGAAGAATGATGATGAATTTAAATGATCCTAGTGATGGATTTTTGTTCTATGATCGTCGGACGGTACACCGACATTCACTTTGATCATATTAGGTATTTTAAGATTTTATTGAATTATTCACATGATAATTTTAGCATGATATAATTTGATCCGATCGAATTTGTTGAATCATATTGTCTGAAGAATTCAAGATAATTTTCTCTCTCTAGAATTTTCTCTCTCTAAAATATTCTCTCTCTTGATTGATTCTCTCTCTAAAAAGGTTAGTGAATGAAAAAATTTTTTTAATAGTCCTGATCTGATTCTAATAAAGAATCCTGATCCATGATTGTCAGACAGCGTACTGGCACCCACCTTAATCAGACCATGAATCTTTAGATTTGATCATCTATGATTTTGATCTAGCCATGACTTGATTTGATCATGTTGATTTCACCAATCGAGATATTGGACCAATCGTAATATTGAATTGTGTCATCTGATCAATTCGAATTGTACCTCATGAATTCTCTCTCCTTTGATTGTCTCTCTACTTGATTTTATGAAATCGATGAAGAAATCTTGGTCCTATCATTTCGAATCCGATTTGATCTGATAGTCAAACTTTGGATCGTTTAGGTCCTAATTAGATTTTGATTAGATAAAATTAAATAATCAGACCCAATCTAAACCGTTGAAATATGGTATTCATATTCTTTCTAATTATTGAAATTGATTCTGTATAGGATTGTGGATGTTTGATCATGGGATATTGTGATATGATCTACGAACAAAATTTTTGAAAGAAAATTTATAGAATTATGTGGATTTATTGAAATACGTTCGAGGTAAGTAATGTTTCACTTTTTCTAGATTTATTAGTAAATTATAATATATTTTTCTGACATGATTTGTGAAACGATGCATAAATTGGATGAATGGTATTTTGTTATGAAAATATCTTATTTGAAATGTTATGATGAAGCATGATTGAATATATTGATTTTCATGATGCATTATATTGATTGATTTGATACTACATGATTATATGTTTTATTATCGAAATTAGAATATGAAACATGATTTATGAAGAATTCTGATATAAAAAAATTATGAATTGACAACCTGACTATGTAAAGGACCCTGCCAATGGGGGCATATACGTTGGCAATTGATTTGTTCTGAGGGTTTACGTCGCCAGAGAGACCAGCAACAAACCGCCAGAGAGACCAGCGGTTCCGAAGGACTTTGCTGCTAGATGATTTGCAGCTCACCGCAAGAAGATACGCGGTGTTATGACCCTGCCACAGGAAAAATGTGGTAATAGCTCATGGTTGACGAAAAGAATTGAAGAACGAAAGAAATTGAAATCTCGAAAGAAACTTGAATTTTCGAAAAAGAAATGAATTTGGCATGAATTATGTTGCATAATTGAAATTGATTTCGAATTGATGAACTCTATATGCTTATTTTCTATAAATGATTATTTACTTAAATGCCTGATGAAATCTATTGAAAAGTGATCATTGCTTACTGGGCTGTCTAGCTCATTACCTCTTATTTTACTATTTTTACAGATGTTGAGGAATTAAGATGATACAAGATATGAATGGAAGAGTGATCAGAAGCAGAATCTTCATACTTTTATTTTAAACTGAAAGTCTTATTAAATTTGATGTAAAGTCTATGAATCATTGTTGAACTTATTGAGATATTAAAGAAGAAATTTAGGTCGTTATGTTTTAGATTTAAACTATTGTCTAATTATTCCGCTGTTGTTTTAGGATAGCATGATAAGATGCCTTGCATGCTTATGGAAAGAGTTTCTATGAGTATGCGGTGGTTGCCATGACCTTCGATTCACAATCTCGGGTTGGGGGCGTGACATGTAGAGATGGTGAATTCGTACAAAAGAAGGATTCTCCTTCCTTCGCTTTGGATCATCCACCATTGGATGATCCAATAGTAGATTTGCATGAAGGAATAGGAATCCTTCTTTAGTGAGAAACCCATCCTTTTATCAGACACTTTGGAAGGTATCATCTATGAGACATGGTCTACCAGTATTAGTTGCAGACCTGGCCAGTGATTTTCAAACATCTCCATATCTTTCTATTTCTAGTGAATAAAAAAAATAAAATAAACATATATCTTTTCTTGTCTTTTGATCGTTTGTCGCGAGGCTATCAAAAATAAATCACTAACTTACTATTATGTAGATGATGCAAGTTAAATTCGTATCCATAGGGATCGTGACTGAGTTACATTTAAGTACTAGAATTGAAGAAGAACTAAAATTGATTAATCTACTAAAATAATATTAACAAAAGCAAAGTAAATTGAATGCTAATAGAAAACTATGTCAAGAATCAGAGAAATATCTCGAAACTTCGCCTGGTTACCTTACAAATAGTTAATACTCTCCTACTATGCAGTGAATCTATATGCCACATATCAAGATATAACCTGTTTGGTGAGAGCACGGTCCATATCCGTTGGATCACGATTCATGCTTCTGGAGTATAGGCTAGTCAAGATGAGATGCATACAAGGTGCGAATGAATTGTATTTAAAAATAATTTATCTCAAAAATATGAACTGTATCCATAGGTCGTCTTGAGAGTATAGATTATTCTAAATATGATTTCAGATAAGAGAAATATAAACAAATTGAAAGTAGATCTTTTATTTTATAGAAAAGAGAAGTATAAAAGATCAATCAAAAATACTATTGTTTATTAAGGAATTTTTTGAAATAGGAAAGCTTAATCGGCCATGGAACTCTTGCTCGCTGATATTTTGGGATTGAGGAGATTTTTGGGCAGCAGCTGGAAGATGATTGACAGCAGCAGAAGGAGAGATGATGTCACCGGAGAGAAAATGATTTTGGCAAGGAGAAGGATGGTTGAGGCATGGAGAAGGACGGTGGAGAGAGAGAAGAGATGAAAAAATGAAAGCGAAAATGGTTTCTAGGTGGAGAAGGGTGGTGGAGGCATGGAAACGGATGGTGGTCGGGTCGAAGGATCCCCCCATTTGATTTCCATTTCTCTCTTTAAATAGGGCTTCAAACCACGTCCCAGATGCATTTGTTTCCGCATCGCGTTGCTTCTCTGTTCCATGTCTCAGGTGTGTCCACGTCTCAACTTGTTTAAAGTTTAAATCGCACGGCCACTATACATTCACATGAATGCTGTATGTTTGAACCGCATTGAAGATCCGCTCGCCAGTGTTCAAATTGCATTGCGCCCGTGTCCTTTCTCCCGCGCATGAGCCCATTTGCTGCGGACCTGTGCTCCAGCACCATTCAAATCTCATCCAAAAAGAAGCCACGTCAATCCTTGCAAGCCACGTCCCACTCCAATACCAAAAAGAAACAAATGCTTTTGCTCAATGCTGCACATGTCCCTAGAATGCTCTCACGTTCGTATGCAAAGGCAAGCCCCTCCAGCTTTCACGCCAGCACACGTGCACGCCCCCTGCTCCACATGATCGTGCCAGCTTCCATGGGTCACATGGATTCCTAAAGGCCCACGGATCATTAGCTGCTTGCCCAAATACCTAGTGTCCCTCCATGCGCATGACACGTTTCTTTAATCCTATAATTTGAATTACTGATTGATCCATTATTTCTGAAATAATCATAAAAAGCATCAAATTCTAAATAATAGAGAATAATTATCAAAAATTTTAATATTTTAATATTATATTAATATATTGATCATATCTTCCAATCTGAATTTTTACTCGTCCCCGAGTAAAATAGATAAATCAGTAATATGTACCAACTTGTTCTTGAATTAAAAGTTATCCTAGGCAGTTCTAAAGTTAGTTGATATCCGGCTATACCATCAAAAAGGTATTTCATCGGATTATCAATTCTATCCATTCAGTGGTCGAGTGAAGTCCATAAAAATTTCTAGAGTTTTTCTTTGCCAACTTTTCACCTCACTCTTTAAGTCCTTTAACTTGCCGCAGGCTTGGTGTAGTGTCTTCTTATAATTTAGTCATCTTATTCTCTCTCTCTCTATTTTTTCAATACTTATTTAGTATAGTCAGTGCAATATCCTAACCCTTTAAGTTTTCTAATTGACTCTTGTAACAAGCTTTAAGTCAATGACTCCCAACCTAGTTGACTTTAGGACATTAGGTATAGAACATCCCTCAGACTTACTGACTCAAGTCAAAAAGACTATGAGTTAAGACTGACTCTACCGAAGGTTTCTTCATATTCTCACATTTTGACATGAAAAATAATGCTTGCTTAAACAAAGGGGTCCAATTACTCAGTGAAAATGCTAAAAATTATTTTATTAATCTTGAAAAACTTTAACTTTAAGGTAGACTTTTTTTTGCAAACTTTGACATTTCCACTCGTATCCCTATGAAGTAGATTCTTCATTGATATTCTTGAGCAAAAGATTCTGAAATCACTTCAAAATTTATTGTGATCTAAATCCTATTATTTATTGGGCTTTCTTAATAATTTATCGATCAATATCTCTAAAATTATCTAAATCATTAATCATTCGCCAATTAGAATGTCAGATTAACTTCAAATCGAGACAAAATCTGATACACAAAACTGATTATGGTCATATTTGAGGACTTGATTAATTTAATTATTCTCTCTTTTAACTTTATTTCCATTGTCCCCAATGGAAGAAGAGTATAACGAAGTAGAATAGAATAGAGAAAGAAGTTGCAAGGAAGGATACTACCTGGATTGGATATGCCCGTTCATTGTCGGATGAGAGGTTCTTTCCTTTGTGGGCTTGATTTGCTCGTGACTCCATCTGGATCTTAGATGGGATGCTCCCCCCAACTTGGCTGATTGCCCTTTTTGAATTTTCTTATAAAAAGAAAAGAAACTAAATAATTGAAAGAAATACATAAATTGGATTGCCTCCCAGGAGTACTAAGTTTAAAGTCTTCTGGCAGACTGTATTGAGTATCATGATGGTACTAGATCTACCAGATCAACAAACTCAATTAATTCTCAATCGCTAATTCCATCTATGTAAGGTTTCAATCGTTGGCATTCACCTTAAAGGTATTTCCTTATTTAGGATCTCTGAGTTCTACAGCTCTATGGAAAAAATACCTGAGTCACAATGAAGGATCCATCCCAGAATGAACGAAGTTTACCGAAGAAAGATGCAATCTAGAATTGAAGAGCTATACTTTCTGATTGAGCTCGAGCATTTTTCGTGTAATAAATTTATCGTGATACGCTTTAGTTCGAGCCTTATAAATTTTAGCACTCTCATACGCTTCATTACGTAGCTCTTCAAGTTTATTTAACTGTAGTCTCCTATTGAAACCCACATTTTTCATGTCAAAGTTAAATTACCGTATAGCCCAAAATTCACGATATTCCAATTCAACCAGTAAATGACAAGCTTTGTCGAATACAAGCCGATAAGGAGATATTTCTATGGGTGTTTTCAAAGCAGTATGGTAAGCCCATAGTGCATCATCCAAGCATGTTGACCAATCTTTTCCATCAGGCATTACTATTTTTTTAAGAATATGCTTGATCTCCCTATTGGAGACCTCAACTTGACCACTTGTTCGAGGATGATAAGGTGTGACAACTTTATTGGTTATTCCATATTTTTTCATTAACAACTTGAAGTACCTATTCGTGAAGTGTGTACCCTCGTCGCTAGTTATGGCTCTTGGGCACCCAAATTGACTAAAGATGTTATGTCGAATAAACTTGATCACGATTTTGTGATCATTAATTAGGGTTGCCATGGCCTCTACCCATTTTAATATGCAGTCACTGTGACCAAAATATACTCGAATCCAAACAATGAAGGAAAGGATCATATAAAGTTGATTCCCCAAACATAAAAAATTTTACAACTAGAATAGGAGACAAGGGCATCATATTTTTTTCTTGAAATGTTTCCTATTTGTTAGCATCGTAGGCAATTACGACTAAATTCATGTACATCTTTGAATAGTATCGGTCGGTAAAATCCACTCTGCGATATCTTTGCTGTAGGTTTTCTTTCACTAAAATGTCCCCCATATGCTAGCAAGTGGCAGAAGGTAAGAATACTTTGGACTTCACACTCAGAGACACAACGTCGGATCACTTGATTTGGGTAATATTTGACCAACTATGGTTCTTTTCAAAAATAGTACTTTACTTGGGAGAAAAATCTATTTTTTTCTTGTTGGGTCCAGTGAGATAGGATCTGTCCCACTGCCAAGTAATTGACTATATGAGTGAACTAGAGAAGACAGTGGAAGAGATTGAAAAGAGTTGTTCGTCTGGAAACCTAGCTCTGATCGTTTCTTTGTTGTGTTCTATCAGAATCCTAAAAATATGATCTACTATCAATTTTTTAGAACCTTTTTTGTCTAAAATTTCTAAATCGAATTCTTGTAATAGAAGGATCCATCTAATTAGCTTGGGTTTTGTATCTTTTTTGGATAGCAGATATTTCAGCACTGCATGATTGGAGTATACTAGGACCTTGGAGCCCAAAAGATATGATCTAAATTTATCTAGGGCAAATACAACTGCGAGCAACTCTTTTTCGATTGTGGTGTAATTTAATTGAGCATTTGAAAGAGTCTTGCTTGCAAATAGATTACATGCGATTTTCGATTAAACCTTTGCCCTGGGATTATCCCCACAGCATAATCAGAAGCATCACACATAATTTTGAATGGTAGGATCCAATCCAAGGGTTTTATGATTGGTGCAGTGGTTAAGGCAGTTCTGAGTGTATTATAAGTGGTAAGGCAATCTTCATTAAAATTGAAAGAATTTTTCTTGGCAAGCAGGTTGCACAAGGGTTGTGAGATTTTGCTAAAATCTTTAATGAAGTGCCTATAGAAATCTGTGTGGCCTAGAAAGGATTGCACTTGTTTAACCAAGGTTGGGGGAGGCAATTTTGAGATTACTTTAAGCTTTGCTTTATCTACTTCAATCTTTCGCTCGGATATAATATGTCCGAGCATGATTCCCTCACGAACCATAAAATGACTTTTTTTTCAACTTAAAATCAGATTTGTCTCCACACATCATTAAAGAACCTTGGTTAGGTTTTGAAGACAGTCATCAAAGGTGGGGCCGAATATCGAAAAATTATCCATGAAAATCTTTAAAAATTTATCGACCATATTAAAAAAGATGGCTAAAATGCATCATTGAAAGATGGCTGATGCATTGCAGAGACCAAACGGTATACATCTGAATGTGAATGTTTCATATGAGCATGTGAAGGTGATCTTTTTTTGATCAGCAAGAAATATCAGGATTTGATTATATCCTGAATATCCATCCAGAAAATAGAAGAAACTTTATCCTGCTAGCCATTCTAAAATTTTGTTAATAAAAGGCAAAGAAAAATGATCGTTTCTAATAACGGTATTCAGCTTTCGATAGTCCACATATACTCGCTAACTAGTTGCTGTACGACTGAGAATTAACTCACTCTTGTCGTTCTTTACTACGGTAATGCCTGACTTCTTAGGTACTATCTGGGTTGGACTAACCCATTGGCTATCCGAAATCGGATAGATAATACCAGCATCTAGCCATTTTACAACTTCTTTTTTCACTACTTTCCACATATTCAGATTCAATCTTCGTTGCATGTCCCTATGTGATTTGACCTCAGCCTCGCAGTGAATATAATGCATGCAAACAAAAGGATCTATGCCCTTCAAATCGATAATCGTCTACCTTATGGCCTTTTTGTGCTCTTTGAGCACCTCTACAAGTTGGTCTTTTTGGTCAATGGTTAAGCCAGATGTAATGATCACTGGGAGGGTATCATTGGGTCCAAAAAAATATTTCAGTATGGCAGGAAGAGGCTTTAGCTCTAAGATAGGTGGTGCTTCTAAAGATGGTACTAGAGGGCCTGATTGAGTTGGTAATTGCTCATACTTTATAGTCCAAGAGAGAGTGGTGCTAAAATTGGATGGTTCTAGCAAAGCATGTACTTCTTCAGTGTATCTATTGATATCAAAATTATCCACTCTGAAATATGTTAGGCATGCTGTAAAGGATCTAAGTTGAGCAAGGTAGGGGCGTTATCTTCTACAACTTCCTCTAGTATGTTATCTTGTTATGGTCGTACGTAGGTGGTCCCTGAGATGCGTTGAAAATATTCAACCTCAGCTTCTTGTTATGGTCGTACGTAGGTGGTCCTTGAGATGTTCCCAAAAGATACATCCATAACCCCGATCCTATAATTTATACAAGCATTAGCGGTTGCTAAGAAAGGTTTACCTAGGATGATTGGTATTTGGTCAGGGTTACTGTCAGATTCTATATCCAACATAAGAAAATCAACAGAAAAATAGAATTCATCTACTTTCACCAACACATCTTTCAGTATTCCATAGGATACCTTAATGGATTGGTCTGCTAGTTATAAGGTTATCATTATAAATTTTAACTCTCCAAATCTAAATAGGTCATATATAGAGTTCGGAAGAAGGTTGACACTTGCACCCAAATCTAATAATGCCTTCTTAATCATGAGATCCCCTATTATACATGAGATGATTGGGGTTCCAGGATCTTTGAGTTTGGGTGGGACAATTTGCTGAAAAACTAAGCTAGCCTCTCAGTCAGGTAGAATTTCCTAAGTATCTGTGCCTTAGATTTTCATTTTTATGTGTACAGGTCTTTTAGAAAGTTTGCATAGGTCAGAACTTACTTAATAGCATCAAGAAAGGGTAAGTTTATCTGGACCTATTTAAATAGTTCCAGCATTTCAATCAATTTTATACCCTTCTTGTCGAGAGGCAGAGGAGATTCTAAAGCACCGGAGAATGGAGCCTTAGGTGCAGATGCTGAGGCAGTAGGTTCTTCTCTATCTACAGATTTTTTCTTTTCTGGCTCGATCGATTTTGATGGTTTTGGTTCTCGAGTTATCTCAGACTAGTTTATGGTTTTTCTATTTCTAAGGGTCATGACAGATTTGGCATGTTCGAAAAAAATCTCTAGGCCAGTGGAGCTCTCAGCCATGTACTGTCCTTTTGGATTACTGATGGCATGATTGGATAATTTACCTTTCTCCCTCCTACTGAAAGCTATTGCTAGCTGACCTATCTAGGTCTCTAGCTTTGCTATTGATTGTGTATGGGAGTAAAGGAGTTGGATGTTCATTTTTAGTCCTTCAAGTACTTGCAGCGCCTTTTCTTCGAAAGTCGAGCTATGGGTACTCGGGGTGGGTTGAGGAGGGTTCTGATATTATGGCTGGGGTGGATGCCTATAAGTCACATCCAGATAACTGATCTTTATTGCATCGGGGGAACCACTGATTGTAGTTTCTATGAGAAATTAGGATGGTTCCTCCATCTTGGGTTGTACGTACTAGAATAGGAGTTGTTCGTGCTAGATTAGAGGTTGTTCCCTGGTCTATGAGTAGTTTGGGCCTAATGGATTGCTCTTGTACATATTCAAGAAACTGTGGTGCAGCTGGACACTCGCTCACAAAGTGAGTGGGGCTCGAACATAATGCACATATATCTTGCATCTGATTAGATGGAAAAGAGGAATGTCCTATACTTAATAATCGATCTAACTTTTGGGACAATTCATCTATCTTATGAGGGATATTTATGAAGTTTTCTACTTCATAAATTTCACACCTCTTTGGGTTTAATATGGGTTTATCTCTAGTAAAGGCAGACATATGATATAATGAATTTTTACTTAAAGTTTTAAACTGTTGTCATGTCTCATTCTCATTTTGAGCATGAATGTCCCATTGCATGATGCATCGATCATTTGTCGATGTCTTTTAGATAGTCTATCGTAAAAACATTGGATTAACTGCCACTTGGGTATAGCATGGTGAGGATATTTTTTAATGAAGTCTTTTAACCTCTCTCATGTTTTACGAAATATTTCTCCATCTCATTAAAAAAAATTAGTTTTGACTTTTTTTATTTGACTAATTTTTTTATAAAAAATATTTCTTGAGAAACTTCCCTTGGAGCTAGTCCCAGGTTGATATAGTCATGAAATCAAAGTATGTAGCCAGTATTTAGCTTTGTCCTTAAGTGAGAAAGGAAATACTTTCAATCTAAGGGCATCATCAGAGTTGTGAATCTTGATAGTTGAGCAGATCTCAAGAAATTTGTCAAGATGTTTATAAGAGTCCTCATTATTAAATCCATAAAATAAAATAAGAGTAATATTTAGATTATACTAGACTTAATTTCATATTGGATGGCCTCTACAAGGGGTATTTGAATACAAAGAGAGTAGATGTATGTGGAAGGAGTAAAGTACTCCTTCAACTGCCTAGGTAAATTATTTTCCTGATTTCGGCCCATGTTTCTACGTTATTGGCTCTAAAGGTTCTTTCTATTTTTAGATCAAAAGGTTGGATTTCTGATCGTAATAATTTTCGACCAAGCATACACCTTACAATTATATCTTAGAGCAAACACAAAAAAATTTAATTTTTATAAGATTGTTTATATTTTTTTTTTAATTTTTCAAACACTTAAGCAAACTTCTATTCTAGATTGTCCTATATCTTGACAGCCCCTGACTGTCAAGGCTATCTTGGAGCCCTCCAAGTCAAAAACCAACTAGCTAACTAGTTAGATAAAGATAAGATCGATGGAAGGTTCTCTATACTTTCATAATGGATCTAATTAAGTAACCATCTTTTTTCGGGATGTAACCCTGAACTCCTTTCCTAGACACTAGTCAACTAGCCAATCCTACCCTGGTCCAACTCTTCCAGATGCCTTGTACTAACGAGCTCGAACACCTTAGTGGTCAACATCTAATTAGTTTTAAATTAGGCTTTGGTATGCAAGACGAAGATTGTGGTTTATGGGCTAAAGAAGAGTGATGAAATTCTCACCTTATTTGATAATGGATTAATACCCTTAAGGTTAATTATAGAGATGAGATGCAACAAACCAAGATGTCCAAGCTTCATGATTAGCACCCAGTTAAGACTAAATTAAATTAATTTATTTTTTTTTAGATTTTATGGTTAGGTCTCTAATTTCTTAAATAGCTTATGAGGTGTCAATGTAGAAAATTTTTTTGTTGATTTTGTAGGAATGTAAGTTTGACTAAATAAACTAGATAAGTTAGAAAGTACTAAAAACTAAAAATATAAGGATAAAAGGTAGTAAGCAAATACAGCAAATAATTTTTTTTTCTGATTTTTTTTTGAAACTCAAAAGTAACTATGCCACGATCTCCGACAACGATGCCAAAATTTGATTGCTTGTCACGAGACGGTCAAAAATAAATTACTAACTTACTACTATATAGATAGTGCAAGTCAGGTTCGTATCCACAGCAATCGTAGCTGAGTTACATTCAAGTACTAGAATTAAAAAAGAACTAAAATTGATTGATCTACTAAAATAATGTTAACAAAAATAATGTAAATCAAATGCTAACAAAAAATATATCAAAAATTAGAGAAATATCTTGAGATTTCGTTTGATTACCTGGCAAACAGTTAATACCCTCTTATTATGTAATGAATCTATATGCCACCTATCAAGATATAACCTGTCTGATGAGAGCATGGCCTGTATCCATTGGATCATGATTCATTCTTCTGGAGTATAAGCTAGTCAAGATGAAATGCATACAAGGTGAGAAGAAATTGTATTTAAAAATAATTTACCTCAAGAGTACGAACTGTATCCGTAGATCACGACTCATCCCAAGAGTATAGATTATTCTAAATATGATTTCAGATAAAAAAAATATAAATAAATTAAAAATAGATTTTTTATTTCATAGAAAAGAGAGGTACAAAAGATAAATCAAAAATATTACTGCTTATTACGAGCACTTCAGAAATTTTTCAAGATAGAAAAGCTTAGCCAGCCATGAAACTCTTGCTCGTTGACATCTTGGGGCTGAGGAGACTCTTGGGCAGCAGCTGGAAGATAGTTGATAGCAGTAGAAGGAGGAATGATGGTGCTAAGAAAAAAGAACTTTGATGTGGAGAAGGATGGTAAAGGCATGGAGAAGGATGGTGGAGAGGAAGAATAGACAGAAATATGAAAGCAAAAATGGTTTCTAGGTGGAGAAGGGTGGTGGAGGCATGGAAATGGATGGTGATCGGGTCGAAGGATCCCCTCATTTGATTTTCATTTCTCTCTTTAAATAGGGCTTCAAATCGCATCTTAGATGCATTTGTTTCTGCATCGCATTGCTTCTTTGTTCCGTGTCTCAGGTATGTCCACGTCTCAACTCATTTAAAGTTTAAATTGCATGGTCGCTGTACATCCGCATGACTGCCGTACGTTTGAACTGCACCAAAGATCGTCTCATCAGTGTTCAAACCACATCGTGCTTGTCCTTTCTCTTGTGCATGAACCCGTTTGCTCACGAACCCATGCTCCAGCACCATTCAAATCTCATTCAAAAAGATGCCACGTCAGTCCCTGCAAGCTTCCTCCCACTCCAATATCAAAAAGAAACAAATGCTTTTGCTCAATGCCGTGCATGTCCTTGCAAAGGCAAGCGGGTTTCACGCTCGTGCGCAAAGGCAAGCCCCTCTAGCCTTCGCGCCAGCACACGTGCGCGCCCCCTGCTCCACATGATCGTGCTACCTTCCATGGGTCACGTGGATTCCCAAAGGCCCACAGATCATCAGCTGCTCGCCCAAATGCCTAGTGTCCCTCCATGCGCATGATACATTTCTTTAATCCTGTAGTTTGAATTGCTGATTGGTCCACTATTCTTGAAATAATCATAAGAAACATCAAATTCTAAATAATAAATAATAATTATCAAAAATTTTAAAGCTTTTATGTTATATTAATGTATTGATCACCTCTTCATCCAGCTCCTCTAAGTTGCTCCGTCCTCAACACTACAAGAATATTCTTTATTAGCGACGGCTATTAGCGATGGCAAATCAGCCATCGTAATAGAGATATTTATCGATGAATAATTACGATAAAAAAGAATACTATCGTTAAAAGGTCGAAGATATATTAGTAATAGACAATTTTATTATTAGCGACGGCAAAGCCGTCCCTATAACTCTTAAATTTTAAATATTTATTTATTTAATTTTAATTAGTGATTAGCAATAGCTTTAGCGATGCAGCACTCGCCATCACTAATACACAGCCCTAAAACCCCCCATTTCCAATCAATTTTTTTACCACTGCTCCATCGCATTCTCCTTTCTTCCCCCCACCTCTGGTCCTCCTTCTTCCACCGTCATACCATCGAAACTTTATCGGAGCCCCCATCCCCATGCCTTAGTCCCCGTACTATGGTCTTCATGCCGGATCTGCCGTCCCCATGCCCCCACCTCCCCCTTCTTCCTTGCCTCCCTAGTTCTTCTCCCGCTAAGCCGTCAGAAGCCTGCCGGAGCCCTTGTCCCCATGCCGTTGTCACTGCATCGGTCCGTCGTTCTCATATTGGATCCGCCATCTCCTACATCGAATCCACCATCTCTCAAGAGGATCCATCATCCATGCATCGGATCCACCATCCCCGTGCCCTTGCCATCCTCCCTCACCATTCCCTCCTTTTCTTTTCATCCTCTAATGAGTATTAGCAACGACGGCGGTGACGGTGAAGGAGCTGTGCCACATGCCATTCTCTCCTCTTTCAATTTTTTATATTTGAATTTAAATTTATAATATTTATTTAAATTAATGATGTTGGAATTTAATTTATGCATGGGAAGCACATCCCGGCCCTCCCCATTTACAATACTGCTCAATATTTTGGAACCCTTAGAGTAGGATTTGTCTAAATGCTCTGTTGGGATGGTTGGGGGTACTGCCTCCATGGATGGCCCAGCTCAACCCATCGGCACAGGATGCATGACCTGGCTACTTTGGGCAACAGTCCTTAGTGCACGGGTCGCACGGCCCGATCGTCCTGTGGTTGAAGCCTGTGTGTGTAGGATGTACATCCGGACACTCTCTATTTGGAATGTTGCTCGATACTTTGGAAACCTCATAGTGGAATTTGCCTGGATGCCCTGCTGGGATGCTAGGGGTACCTCTGCAGTTGCCCAAGCTCGGTCCATCGGTATGGGATTTGCGATCCAGCTATCTTGGATGGCAGTCCCTAGTGTATAGGGCATGCAGCCTAGTCGTTTGATGCGCTCCAAATCCGCATGCACGGGATGCATGTCCCGACCCTCTTTATTTGCAATGCTGCTCAATACTTTGGAACCCCCTAATTTAAAAATTTTAAAAATATTGTATTGCATAGAATTATAGACTTATTTTTTGATTAATGTACATATTCTATGGCATCCGTACATTTATATATTTGTATACTGATGGAAGAATTATGTACATTGGTCAATTGATTGTCTAGTATGGACAGTTTGAGAAATACAAATAATTCTATAGGTCATTACAGTAATCAAACGGTATGTTTAGGATTTGAGAGAAATTTTGGACAGCAGTTTCTTTTAGTTCTCCTTATATATCTTAAGCTGTGTGGGGAGAACTAAGAGAAAATATTGTCAAAATTTTTTTCACCCCCTATTGCATATCATTTGATTACTGTAATTAATCTATAGAATTAATATAATTTTTGAATGGGACAGGACCTTCTTTATCTATTAGTTGATGGTAGGATGCATTTATTATACAGGCCTTTCGAAATGATAAAATAATTATTTGGCAATGACTTTGTATTTATATATGCAGAATCTTTAGGTAGCGTGCCATGGATCATAGTTGGATGGACTGTCGAATTATCGATGGGATAATTTTTACTGAATATAAGGAGGGCATAGAGTACTTTTGTGATTATACTTTTGAAAATATGGCACTCTTACATCAAGAATGGGCTCATTGCCCTTGAAGAGATGTGGTAATAGAGAAATGCTTGATAGGGATACAATGATTGTCCATTTATATAGGAGTAGATTTATGCCCAACTTCAAACATTGGTATCTGCATGGAAAGACATGGGAGACAATTGCAAGGGTTACAAGTGAGCAAAACAGGGATACAGATAGAATGATAGACATGGCTATAGATGCGGCTAGTCTTAAATTTAACTGAAATATAGAGGATGATCCAGAAGTTAGTAATGATGATTTTTATTGTATGCTGAGAGATGCTAATGAACCACTATGATCGAGATATAAAACACACACTGTATTATCAGCTACATCAAAGTTATTGAACTTAAAAGTCGAGTTTAATATGACGGTCAATTAATATGATAGGATGATAGTAATCGTAAAGAAAATGCTTCTGAAGAATGAGAAGCTTGTTCGAAGCTTCTATGCTTCAAAGAAAATGGTGAAAGGGTTAGGCAAGAAATACGAGAAGATAGATGCATATCATAATGATTACATACTTTTCTATAAGGAGGACCAACTGAAGAGCTCATGTGACGTAAGCGATAAAAGTTGATTTAAGTCGAGATGAGAGGATAGGAATTAAAAGGACATACCATACAAGATTCTTCGATACCTTTTCCTCACTCCTAGGCTTTAAAGACTATTTGTCCAAGAGTACTATCGGACAGATGAGATTGCACAAAGAAGAGATTCATAAGCACTCTAATATGATAAGTCATCCATCAGACAGTGAGTCATGAAAAAACTTTGATGCTTGCCACCCTTTATTTGCTCAGAAATCATACAATGTCTGATTGGGTCCATCTATCGATGGGTTTACACCGTTCAGTCATGCAGCGGCTCCTTATTCATATTGGTTAGTCTTTATTACTCCAATTAGTAAGTGACCATTGTCATTTCATATATTCTAATTTTTTTTAATTAGTTCTTTTTATAACATACAGGACATGCAAGGGGACGAATCCATACCTAAGAAGCTAAGACCATTAGATTACAGACCAACAAAATATATGACATATTATAATAACTATAACATAAATAGTTCTAAATTTTATGCCCATTAATATGGATATCATAAGCATACAATGAACAGCAGTGTGTGTATAAAAGGTAGCTGATAGGAAGAGACGGAGAGTGACTGCTATGGAATCCTCGAAGAAGTGATCAAGTTGACCTACCTTGGAGGTAATAGTATTATTCTATTTAAGTACCGATGGTATAATAATGATAATTGTATGAAGGTTGATCCATGGCACAGACTTATTGAAATCAAACATAGATCAAAAGCATATGTCAATGATTCCTTTATGCTGGTTTAACAAGCTGTTTAAGTATATTATACTCCTTTTCCATCAAGGAAGAGAGGAAGAAAAGATTAATGAGCTGTATGCAAAATTAAGTCTCAAGCCATTCATTACGAACTCGAAGAAGAAGAAGAGCCCAATTTATCAGAATGCTTTCAGGAGGATGAAACATTAGGAGTTTATCAGCTTTTAATAGATGCAGAGTTGGATGCTCCAGGAATTCTCGTACATCATGGCCAATATGAGGAGATAGATCATACTGAGTTTATTTTAAAAGACAATCCGATTCAAGAAGAAGAAGAAGAGGAAGAAGAATCCGAAGGATACCAAATATCTGAAGAAGCCAATGAGTAGTAGTAAGTATATCAATCATCTAAAGAAAAGAGAAGATCTCAAGGATAAAGGAGTTGACTCTAGCATGCTGGAGAGGACTGGCATGCAGTGGAGTCGATCCCAAGCAAGGGGATAGCATAACGGCTAGTTTTCCTTATCTTTATGGTATGCCTCTTTTATTTGCTTTTCATACTTGCCTTGTATCATTTTAATTTTGTATTGCTTATCATAATTGTATAATTAATCCATGAATCTATGTATTCTTATTTTCAGAGATTACATGATGTATACGTCTAGAGGATGGAACCATGCTAGTTGAGGAGAGAGCTCTCAAGAAGAGAGCTCTCGTTGGGCTAGCTCAACCCACATCACATGGTAAACTCTAACACTTTAAAAAAAAAAATTTAGATTATTTTATCCTCTATTATCTAATATAATATTTTTTATTATGTTTTACTACTTTCAGGTTCGGAAGACGTGGGGTCACCATTGATCCCATAGTCATACGGAGTAGCGGTCAGCACAGTCTTAGCACTATGGTAGAAAACCCATCCAGCTCATAGCACCTCCAATGCGGTCGAAGGATAGAGAGCTCATTTACGTTTAGAGCTATATATAAGTATTAGATCTTCGAAGAATATGTTTAAAGTTTAATCATTTTAAAATCAATATTTATTATTCAAAATTAATTTTTCAAGATATTTAAAGAGCCTGAGGTGTCCCGTGTGGTTACTGGGATCATCCGATGATGGATACCAGGGTTGGTGAATGAGTTCTTCAGTTGGCCATTGGGGGCTCATGACGCAGCTTGGGAGATGTTCCTAATGAGCCAAAGGTATTTAATTTTTAGATTCACGGTACGTTTATATTCTATTTATTAGTGCATGCTTGCTTCTAATTGTAGGAGTACTACTGATTCGAGACTCCTCAAGATGAGGAGGCTAGCCGTCAGACCTTCGAAAAGGTGGCTACATGCAGGCTTTGGGATGGACTGTACAACCTCGGACAGTTCGTTATAGAGTTCTTCATTTCAAGTCACCATCGGACTGAAAGTCTTTCATAGATCACTAGATGTTGGGGGATATATGTAAGATCTTTTGTGACCAGTGGAGTAGTGAGGACTACCCTGACAGACAGCAGAGGGCCTGATAGAATTAGACTACCTAGCAGTATCCGATCAAGCACACTGGTAGCTCCGTTGGCACACATGTTATAGCAATAGATTGATAAAAATTCTAAACTTATATTAATCTCATATTAATTGATCATATGTATATTTTTATTAACTTAGTTTTATTATTTACTTATTGTAGACACGGCAACTGGATCATGTACTAAAACAGTTGCAGTTGTGGGAGGCTACACACCAGTCTAGAAGGATCGATAATTACTTATATTCTAGGTCCAGACAAATCACGATAACTTAAAACATTAATTATTAAGCTTTTATATGTCCACTATTACAAAAAAAAGTCTATAGTAACAGTCAAAACTATTATAAAAAATATAAAAAATTATTAATAAAATCTATACTAATGGTTGGTAAACTGCGGTAATAGGTGGCATCAGTGAAAACTATTATTATCTATTGCCACGATTTTGGTAAGCATTGATATAAGCAAGTTTATGCTAATATGATTATAACTATCACTGTAGATACAATCAAAATTAAATATTTTTTAAAAATAATCTATATTTATAAGTATATATATTTTTTATAAATTAATAATAAATATTTTTATAATCAAATATTATCTTTTTAATTTTAATTAATCATCTATATAAAGAATCGAACATAAGACCTATTGGATGATTACATAATACTTAACCACCATGATAATATTAAGTTATAATATAAAGTTATGGTTTATTGTACTTATTCAAAATTTATTCATATTATAAAGTATATTTATTTTAAATATATTATGATATGTTAATTTTAATAATTAATTATCTTCATAAAAAAATTAATTTTCATTTTTTTCAAAGAAAATTAAAAAATAAGTAATTTTATTTTATTCTTCATAATATTTTAAAAATATTATTATTTAAAATATTTTAAAATATAAATAATTTTAACATATTTCAGTAATCATAAATATTTTTTTCTAATTTTGCTTAAAAATAGATAATTTATTATTCTTCTTATTTACTCTATAAATAAATAATGATATTTAATATATAATATCTTAAAATCTTATATTATATAATTTATATAAGTAATTCTTAAATTTTTTTTATATTTTTTTATATAAATTAGATTGGATTGATTAAATTTATTTTCATACATATTTTTTAGTAATTATATCATAGATCATTATTTGGTTATGATATTATGCATTCAATATTGATAGTGAATTTCATATCAAAAATTATTTTTTATTTAATTATTAAACTATCTAGACTCATATAGTTGAAATTATATTAATTTTAAAATTTATTAAATATATAAAATATCTTTTTCTATCAAGTTTAAATACATATTTAGTAATTAAATATTATCATCACAAAAAAATCCAAATTAGTTTGCAAATATACTAATTTATCATAAAAATAATTTATAAATAATTAATAATAAAAAATATTAATTATATAATGATATATAGAGGATAAAATTTATTTCATTGATAAATAATTAATATTTAAATTATAAATATTATCAATTAGATTCTATTTAACTATAAAATATTATTCTTATATGATACCATCATAACATTATAAATTTTAGTAATATCTATAAATTACCATCATAAAATTATAGATTTTTTATTATAATTTTTAAAATTATTACAATAGAATATAATTTTTTATGATATTTGTAAGATACCGTCGCTATATAATAACTTTTAATAACATTCCTGACAAAATGCTATAATATTATATATCTTTTATGATATTTTTTAAAATTATCATTAAAGAATATTTATAGTAACATTCTTTTGTGAGCGTTACTATAACTTCGTCACAATAAATTATTTTTGTTGTGGTGATATTGATATGTATACTAGCACTACTAAATTTTTAAACCGTATAGGTGGATTATGCAAAGTACGTCATAGTGCAGCATAGTGAGGACCTATCCTCTTAATCCCTCCTTGACCTCGAAGGATGGCTCAAAGCCACAGGAGGGTTAAGAGGAGCTGGATCACTGGGTTCGAACATAGCTTTGACCATCCAGCAACTCGTCGATCTTCAAAATCCTCCTTTTAGGCCTCGACAATCTAGACGTGGGGTGATGCACATGTCAAGGAGACCATACAGAGGCTTTTTTATCAGCGATCTCAAAGCTTTCGGGATACCATTTGTGAGACCATTGTTGAGATTCTTTGGAATCTATATCTATACGATCAGTTGACCTTATTGTCACAGCCATCACAGTAGGTAAGTCAAGCAATATTAATAAATTTTTTTACTTGTTTTAAATTTTTATATTTAGAAACTTTACATAGTTAGGCTTGAATCGGGAGAAAAAAATCTAGGGGTTTAAAGTCAATCTACCCATCTAATGGATCGGTTGGAGGTGTAGATACGTCCGTATCATCGAATGAAATGTATAAAAATAATTCATTCAAAAATCAGAGGAGTATATTAAAATATATCCCTCAGTGTCGGTTTAGGCTTCAAGTGGGAGGAAGGAGATATCCAGTGAAGGAAAAAGGTCGATTCATGAATAGAGACCAAGAAGCATCTAAAAAATTTTTCTATAATAAGCTAATAAAGAATTTATCTTTTACCTAATTCACAATAAAATAGGGATCAAATTCTCAAAGGATTCTGAATCCAAAGCCTCACAAAAGTTTGAATGTACAAACCCTCTACTCGCACGCACATCAGGCTTCGCAGGAAAGCAAAATGAAGCCACAGTTTTTCATACCTTCTCAAGGCAGCAAATAGGGGAGGAAGAAGAGCCTTGGTGTGATGCCTCATGCTTGACAGTTGGGATGCCAAGGGCCTTCAAGCCAAGGAAAGTGGGATGCCCAAACTCCATGCCAAAGGAGAGGGACTGGTTCCCTCTCTTGCACGCCTCTCTCTCTCTTTCTTATCTTAGCACACAATTCAATTGTTATTCTTGGATGGTTAGAGGTCCTCCCTATTTATAGATGATTTTTTATGACCCAATAGACTAGAAATCTTAGTTTAAATCAGCTTTGAATTAATATTTCCCTTATCTAACTAGGAATCCTATTTAAAATAGGATAGGTGCCTAACTAGGCACCCTCATGCACCCATGCCTACACCTAAGTGTGGGGCTGCAACAACTAGCACCTCATCCCCTTTAGATCAGCCATGAGGAGAGAGAGTCCCAACAAAAGTGGACTCTAAAGATCCAATCCAAATATGGATCAATTTGAATTCAATTCGAATCTGATTCGATCCAATTTCGAATAGACTGTCAATCCCAAATTATTTAAGATTTAGAACCAAGTCTAACTTAGATTTTCAATCTAATTAAATCAAATTTAATTTGAAATTAATTAGCACTTAAAATTAATCTCTCATAGACTTTTGGATCATTGATCAAATCTTATTCATCCCCGAAATTAAACCTGAACCTCATGTCTAGTGCTAGCTAAATATAGTCAACTATTTAATCCCATATGACCCATAACTTAATTCTCAATCAAATGAATCTATTTATTCAATCAAGTCATGTACTTTCCAATTGAACATATAGACTGAAGCGAAAATTTAGTGCAGGGGCAAAATGGTAATTTTAAAACTTTTTTAAAATTACTATTTTACAGTGAAATTATTAATTAATCTCATTAATTAATACTAATTAACCCTATACTAGGATCTAAATATGATACAACAGCATGCATTTAAATTTGAAATTCAAATTTGAATCAGTAAACATTTTACAGTGCTGTGTTCAGAACACATCACCTTTTGTGGGTAGTCGATCACCGCAATCTGATCACCGTCGGAAGGTTTTGATCATCACGTCACAGCCAC
This sequence comes from Elaeis guineensis, assembly GCF_000442705.2. Classification (NCBI taxonomy): domain Eukaryota; kingdom Viridiplantae; phylum Streptophyta; class Magnoliopsida; order Arecales; family Arecaceae; genus Elaeis; species Elaeis guineensis. Next base: position 1,024,285 of record NC_025999.2, read on the forward strand.
ATAAATGTCTGGCCTCTGCAGATCATCCACACGAAGCTCCCGTTTGATCAGCTCCTCACGAATGCTAGTTCGTGATTTCACCCTTTTGATGGCAGATATTGATCGAACTCCTTTGATCGATGTGTGCTGACTTCTCAGATGCTCCAGATCATCTGCACAGTTGCTTGAGAGGCTGATAGATCTCTTCCTGAAATTTGGTGGACTCACGACACTCGTGGCACACCAATCTCACTTCCCGAACCCTAGGTAGAAACCCTAGGGTACACACCAAAAACCCTACGCCCAATTTTCTCTCTTTTCTTTCTTTTTCTCTCGAAAGGTTTTGGACCTTCACCTTACGCAAAAACCTTCCTCACGCCCCAAAGTTTCTCTCCTAAATTTTCTACGCACGTCCCACCTTTCTCCTCTTTTTAAAACAATGTCGAACGTGTCTTATCCCTGTGAGAGGATAAAGACAAGAGGTTACACATTTGAATTCAAATCAAATTTGAATTCAAACGAAAACCAACTTATCCCTATCCTTTTGGATGTGAGAAGAGAAGGGGCGTGGCTCTTTGTGTGTGGAAAATGTTTTACAAGAAACCTTTTCTCGTGTAAGTAATGTGGCGCACAAAATGGATAAGGATGAAAGGGCAAGTGATAAGTTATCCATTTAAATTCAAACATGCTTTGAATTTGAATGGCTAACTAATTATTTTATCCATCCATATGACGCACAAATGAGGGCGTGGGGAAGAGTTTTGCATGAGAAAAATTTCACGAGAAGTTTCTTCTCGTGAATTCAAATGGGTGCAAGGAAGTTGGGTGTCGTAGGGAATTTAAAACAAGGTGGTTTGATTCAAATTGAGCCAACCTAGTTTAAAATAGGTCAAGCACAATTAGACCAGATTAAACCCAACATAATTAGGCTTAATTAGGCTCAATAAAATCCTAATCAAATCAAGAATTAACTAAACCTAACCCCTGATCAAATCAGAGACTAAACCACCTTAGCGATTAGATCAACATTTAACCTAATCGGGTCAATCCAAACTGAATCCAATTCAATTGGACTTGATCCAAAAATAATTACTCAATCAAATTGAGTTAATTAGCGATCAAATCACTAATTAAATCTCTCATAAATATTGAGTCCAAATCCGATGGACAATCAGGTATCAGAGACCATCGATATGAAACCCTGATCAAAGAATTCAAATTTCAAATTCAAAATTTGAAATTCAAAATTTTGACCCCGGTATCCAAAATGTGTGGAACTCATGATCAGAGAATCCTAATTCTCAATCATAGAGTTTTAGACAGATAAGACTCATAATCAGCCATCAGATCAGAAAGGAACCTCTAATGTGTGTGACCCCACAGGTTCGAACCTAAACTCGTAGTACAGGAACCAATTTCTGTACTAATCGAAGTGACCATCTAGCAATGGTACCCGACGATCGGATAGATCGAATAATCGTAATCGCAACATTCAGAACCTATGTGAATATGATTACCGTATAATTCATCCCTTTTGACCCCTGTGTTTAGGACGACTCAGGGTTAAACTGTCAACCCTGATGATATCATCCGAATCGTGCTCAACTCAATTAGTCCTGTGACTCCTCACTAGGACTACCCTAGTCAAGGTTTTGCTAAATTGAAACACGACTGTATACAGCTCCTAAACTGGAGTGGTCAATCCCATCTTGACACACGCACCGACAAGTCAAGTACTTGACTACACCCAGCAACCTTCCGTCACTGAATTAGAAATTCAGGTAGTCCAGTGCCTAAGTGCAGTGAGTTGCTTGCAAGTCACCGTGGCGGTCTCAGGTCGGAGGGACATTTATATCCATATCCCATCGGAGCAAATCTTGACAGTAGAAATAGCTCCGGAGTTGGTCACGTTCAGTGCAGATGTACCATTACATCTCACCTGTATGCCATACCAGTGTCTCCACACTCTTTGGTTATGAGGACAACTAACCCATATGGCACATAATGACCTATGCTCGATAAACGTTGTCGTCCTTGGTAACAACGTATCATTTGATCGCGAACATGTTTAAGGACTAAGCGACAAATCCTCCTTTGTCGAGTCTAAATAGTCCTAAGGACTTCACCACAACACAGGAGTTCATTAGAAGATGAAACATTTGTGATGAAAAAATACCAAAATAATTTTTATTTATTTATAATTCATGTACTAATACAAAAAAGAGCACAACCGTCAACAGGCTGACGATTGGCTTTGGGACACTATTCTAGACTTATATCAATTCTTTCCTATGTCGTTTGACTTTGTGTGTGACTCCATAGGTTCGAACACTAAGCTAGTAGCATAGAAACTATTTTCTGTACTAATCAAAGTTACCATCTAGCAACGGTTCTCAACGTCTGGATAGGTCGAATATTTGTAAGACAATATTCAAGATCCTATGCGTATGGTTACCGCATAATTCATCCCTTTAACCTTGAATGCTCTAGGACGATCTAGAGTTAGACTGTCAACCCTAAAAGATCATCCTCATTGTATTCCAACCTTTCAAATTCATCACATGGATTACCCTGGCTAAAGTTTTACTAAATTAAAATACAGTGATGCATCAACTCTTATAATCTGGAGGGATCAATTCTATCTTGATCCACACACAGACTTTACAAATACTTGACTGTATCCAGTAACCTTCTGTCATTGTATTATAAATATGGATAGTCCGACACCAAAGCACAGTGAGTTACTTGTAAGTCACTATGGTGATCTCAAGTTTAAGGGATACTTTTGCCCATATGCTTCGTGAGCTACCCTTGACAGCAGAGCACTCAGTAGGTGAGTCACTTGTTTAATGATAATGTACTTTTACATCTCACCTATATGCCATACCAGTATCTCCACACTCCTTGGTTAAGAGGATAAGCAATCTATATGGTACACAATGACCTTCACTCGATAAACATCATCGTCCTTTAATGATATATCATTTGGTCGTAAATATGTTTAAGAACTATTCGATAAATCCTTCTTTATCAATTACTTTATAGTTCTAAAGACTTCATCACAACACAAGAGTTCTAACCAAGAAGATGTAACTTTGTGATGAAAAATACTAAAATAATTTTTATTCAATGATAAATAATTCATATACATATTACAAAATGAGTGCAATCGTCAAAATAATTAGCTTTAGGATATATTTTTCAATAACTCCTACTTGAACTAAAGTCAATCAGAGCAGTATCTTATACTCATCTTCCACTTATGATCATCGAACTCTTTGATCCTAAGAGTTTTAGTGAAAGGGTTGGCTATATTCTTCTTTTCATTGATCTTCTGAAACTCGATGTCACTTCGATCTATAATCTTACGTACAAGATGATAGCAATGCAAAATATATTTGGTACGTTGGTGTGACTTTGATTCTTTCGCTTGAGCTATGGCACCAGTGCTGTCATAGTACAGCAGAATAGGACTATCAATAGAGGATGTTACTTCAAGCTCGGTGATGAACTTCCATAACCACACTACTTTCTTTGCAACATCGAATGTAGCAATGTATTTTACTTCGCATATAGAATCAACCACAGTATGTTGCTTGGAACTCTTCCAGTATATTCTTCCTCTATTTAAGATAAATACATAGTCCAACACGCTTCTATGTCATTATGGTCTGATTGAAAATTAAAATCAGTATATCCCATAAGTTTCAAATCAGTGTCTCCATAGATAAGTCATTGGTCCTTAGTATTTCTCAAATACTTAAAGATTATCTTCACAACCTTTCAATAATTTTCATCTGGATCAGACTGATACCTACTCACTATCCCTAGTAAATAGGCTATATCCGATCTCGTACACGTCATGACATATATGATAAATTTCACGGTCGAAGCATATGGGATCCTACTTATATGCTCCCTCTCCTGAGGGGTTGTTAGACAATCCTTCTTGGAGAGAGTAATCCCATGATCTATCAGAAGATAACTTTTCTTAAAATTCTCTATATTGAATCGTTTCAACATGATCTCATAATCTCATAATCTAAATAATCTCATAATCTCATAACTGTAGAAAAGCAGTTTTGACATCCATTTGTCAGATCTCATAATCTAAATATGCTGCTATCGCAAGCATACATAATCCAGATGGACTTGAGCATTACCACAAATAAGAACATCTCGTCATAGTCAATACCATAATGCTGACAGTAACCTTTGGCAACTAGACAAGTTTTATAGGTCTCCATCTTTTCATCTGCTTTTCTTTTCTATTTGAAAATCCACTTATACCCTATGAGTTTTATCCCTTCGGGTGGATCAACTAGTGTCTATACACTACTGACTCCATGAACTCCATTTCGAATTTCATGGCCTCAAGCCACTTCTAAGAGTTAGACCTTTGCATGGCTTTCATATAGGAGATTGGATCCTCATCCTTCTCATCTAGTTTGATAAGATCACCATCCCAGACTAAGAAATCATAGTATCTATCTAGTTGATGTGGTACTCTATCGGATCTTCTTAATTGTATCTCTATAGACTTCGAATTTGATTCTCCAATCAAATCCGACTCTGTGTGTGTCGGTTCTTCTGCCTCATGAACTTCATCAAGTTCAATTTTACTGGCATTAGTTCCTTCTTCAAGGAACTTCTTTTTCAAAAAGACTGTCTTATTGCTAATGAACACCTTTTGTTCTTCAGCGAGGTAGAAGTAGTATTCTTTAGTTTCCTTTAGATACCCTACGAACAAGTATTTATCGAACTTTAGTCCACGCTTATCTATGTTTAAATGCTTGACATAAGTTGGACATCCCCAAATCCAAAGGTGTGAAAGCACCAACCTACACCCTATCCATATCTCATATGGAGTTATAGATAGACTTGCTCGGAACCTTATTTAGAATATAGCAAGCAGTTTCAAGAGCATATCCCCATAAAGAGATTGGCAGATTAGCAAATCCTATAATAAACCAAACTATGTCTAACAGGATTCGATTCCTCCATTCAAACATCCCATTATGTTGTGGTATTTCAGGAGGGATCCACTGAGAGAGAATCTCATTCTCCTCTAGATATGTCAGAAAATCACTGGTGAGGTATTCACCTTCTCAGTCTGGCCGAAGAGTTTTAATACTTTTTTCAGTCTTTTTTTTTTTTACTTCACTATGGAATCGTTTAAACATTTCAAATGATTTGAATTTATGCTTCATAAGGTAGACGTATCCATACCTCGATAAGTTGTCTGTAAATATAATAAAATAATAGTATCCTCCTCTGGCAGCTATATTCATGGATCCACATACATCACTATATATTAGACATAAAATATTACTAGCTCGTTCATTTTTTTTCTTAAAAAGTGACTTGATTATCTTACCAAGTAGATAGGATTCACAGTTCGATAATGATTCACAATCATTAATTCTAAGGACACCCTTCTTGATTAATCTGTCTATCCTGTTCTTATTCACATGACCTAGCCTATAACACCAAAGTAGGAATCACTGATATTATCTATCCTATGATGTTTGTTTGATATATACATTATACTAACAGACTGTGATAATATATATATATATGATGTTTAATTATCCATGCATAATTATAGTATCATTCATAATGATATCATAAAAATCATCCTTTATTAAAAATTTGAAATCAAATTTGGCCAAAAGGCCTATAGAGATGACATTCATAAAAAAAGAAGGATAATAATGACACTCATCTAACATGATACTATTAGACTTGAAAATAAATAGTTCTTAAAACTAGAACTAGAACAAAGCTTCCATCTCCAATATTCAGGAACCGCTCACCTTCTCTAAATTTTTTACTGACTTACAATTTTTGTAATAAATTATAAATATTAATTAGACTTTTGATATCTAATATCCAGATAGTAGTATCACAGATAGAGAAATTACAAGGAGTTATCATATAAGTACTTTACGAAGTAACCGATTACTTGATTCTCTTGTTCTTAGACCTGTTCGGATCAAGAAAAGCTATATAAGTCAGATAATTTATTTTTCAATGATCCAACTTCTTATAAAAGAAGCATTCTGCCTGATTTTTATCGATTTTCAATTTTTTACTCTATTTTGACTTGAGATCGATGGTATGATTTTTCTGCACCTTCTACTTAATTTTTTTCTCTCTTAGAGAATTGACAATCTATAGACGAACCTCCCACTACATTCACTGGCTCCTTCTGGAGCTGATGGTTCTTCTCGAATGCAGTAATCCTAGCAAATCATGATAGTTTACTGCAGGTTTGGTCATTCTATAAGTTCTTGACTGTATCCAGTAGCCTTCCGTCACTACATTAGAAATGTAAATAGTCTGGCATCAAAGCATAGTCAGTTGTTTGCAAGTCACTATAGTGATCTTAGGTCTGAGGATACTTGTCCATATGCTTTGCAAGCTACTCTTGATAGCAGCATGCTTAGCAGGTAAGTCACTTGTTCAGTGATGATGTACTCCTATATCTCATCTTTATGCCATACCAGTATCTCCAAACTCCTTGATTAAGAGGACAACCAACCCATATGGCACACAACGACCTTGATTTGATAAACATCATCATTTTTTAATGACATATCAATTGATCATGAATATGTTTAAGAACTATATGATAAATTCTCCTCTATCGATTACTTCATAGTTTTAAAGACTTCATCATAATATAAGAGTTCTAGCAAGGAAGATGTAACTTTGTGATGAAAGATGCCAAAATAACTTTTATTCATTGATTAATAATTCATATATATATTATAAAATGAGCACAATCGTCCATACGATTGGCTTTAGGACACACATTTTCTAACATAGATGAGAGACCTAATGACGACTTTGCACCTGCTTGTGAACAGTGGGTCGGATTTAACTAAAGAGTATGATCAATAACTATTAGGTGAGCTCATATAACTTAGAGACCAAGTTGCTGCAACATACTTAGAGAAGCATCTGGACAAAAAATTCTCCATGCATCGATATGCATGTTACTAATAACTGTTAGGTGAGGTGCATGATATCAATGGGACTGCAGTATCCACTAGAAATTTAGTTGTCGCGTTAGAATTTTTACTTTCCATTTGAAGAGTGGAGGGATTTGAAAAAATAATAGGAGTCTTTGTTTGCTTTTTAAAGTCTCTAAAGTAAATATAAATTTAAATTATATAAGTCTAACTTGAAACTCTACTCTCACAATTAAACTATGTCAGCTTCAAACCCTCTAGCTTGCATCCTTGAGTCCAATCGTTTGATCGAAACCAATTTTAAAGACTAGCTAAGAAACTTTAAGATTATCCTGACTTCTAAAAAATTAGGCCATATATTTGATCAGGAACCTCTAGTGTTACCAAACTATCCTACTGCGAAGCAAAGAATTACATATGAAAAGTAGATGGATAAAGACAGTCAGGTTAAGTGCTATGTGCTGGCTTTCATGTCAAACGAGTTGCAAAGCCAGCATGAGTATATGGTCACTACTAGGGTTATGATCACTCACCTACAAGAGTTGTGTGGTGAGCATAGCCGCACAGTACGCTTTGAAGTATCCAAGAGACTCTTCAATTTCAAGATACGCGAAGGACAGTCAGTCTATGAGTACCGTATGATAGTGATCAAGGATATTGAGGAGTTTGGAAAGCTCAGGCTTGATATACAAAAGGACTTATTGATGGATTTGATCCTTCAATCCCTTATGAGTTCATATAGTCAATTTATTATAAATTTTTATATGAACAAATTGGATTACATTATACCCAAACTAGTCAACATGTTGGTCACTGTTGAGAGAACCTTGAAGAGTTCAAGGGGCACTATTCTTACTGTGGAGCAGACTTCTTCATCTAAGAGAAAATCTGATTGGAGAAGAAGAGTAAATCCATGAATAAGTAGAAGAAAGAGAGCAAGCCAAAGAAGAATATTTCGAAGAAGGCTGAAGCAAAGGGAAAGTGTTTCCATCGTGATGCTGAAGGCCACTGTAGGAGAAACTATTCACTCTATCTAGAGAGCCTGAAGACCAAAAAGGATGACAAACCTTCAGAAGGTATGCTCGTTATTAAATCTAACCTTATAATTTTTTTTACTTCTAGTTGGATATTGGACTCTGTTCGAGTGCTCATATATATATATATATATATATATATATATATATATATATATATACTTCAATGCATGATTTAATAGAAAGTAGGAGATTGAGAGAAGATGACATAATTCTTCAGGTTGGTAATAGCGCAAAAGTTACTGCATAAGTCATTGACACTTATCCTCTTCGAATACCATTAGAATTTAGATTAAATTTGAAAGACTATTATTTTGTTTCTATAGTTAGTTAGAATTTGATTTCTACATCTGTGCTAACACAGGATGATTTTGATTTTAATAAAAATTTTATTTTATTTATTTATAAAATAAATTAGTTGCACATGATCTTTTAATTGATAATCTTTATCACTTGCATGTTGATGTGAATATAAATTTAAACGAGCAAGTAGGGAGTACTGTAAGTCAAAAGAGATCCAGATATGATATTAACCAAAAGTACTTGTGACATCATAGACTCGATCATATTGGAGAGGACAGGATAAACAAACTAAAAAAGAATGGGATCCTTGGCTCTTTTGATTCAAAATGTATCTAACTTGTGAATCTTGTCTTCAAAAAAAAATGATAAAGTTACCCTTCGTGAGACATGAGGAAAGGGCCATCAAGTTACTTGCCCTGGTACACACTGATGTGTATGGACCATTTGATATATAGATCAGGGATGCTTATATCTATTTCATCATCTTTATCGATGATCTGTCATAGTATGGATATGTGTATCTAATGAAATACAAGTCTGAAGCCTTTGAAAAGTTCAAAAAATTTAAAAATAAAGTAGAAAAATAAATAGATAAATCCATTAAGGTTTTTCGATCAGATCGAGAAAGTGAATATCTTAGTCAAAAATTTTTGAAATATCTTAAGGACAACGGTATAATCTCTCAATGGACTTCTTTTAAAATACCTCAGCTCAATGAAATATTCGAAAGGAAGAATAGAACCCTATTAGATATGGTCAGATCCATAATGAGCTTCACTGATTTATCCTTATAACTTTGGAGACATACCTTATTAACTATACTTTACTTATTGAATAGAGTTCCATCAAAATTCGTTCCTACCATACCATATGAGATATGATATGGTAAGAAGCTGAGTCTAGGTTATCTTAAGACTTGAGGATGTTCGGCCCATATTAAAAGACAGATGGCTAATAAATTAGAGGATAGAACTGTAATAGCTCATTTTATTGGGTATCTAAAAGAATCAATGGGATACTACTTCTACTTTCCACAAGATCACAATATGATTGTAAGTCAAAACGTTGTATTTCTAGAAAAATAGTTTATCTAGGATGGTGGCAGTGGAAGGTTAGTTAAGCTTAAAGAGAAGATCTCTAAAAAGCAAAGAGCTATGGATCCTCAGAAATCTATTATTCATGAGCTAGAAGTTGATGTTCCTCCACCACCTCATAGATCTAGTAGGGTCTCTCGACCTCCTAAAAAGTATATGGATATGCTTATGGAGGAAGTAAAGAAAATATTCTTTATGGGAGATAAGGGTCATATTGATGATCCTAATATCTTTGATGAGACGATGTCTGACATTGATTTCAAAAAATAGTTAGATACAATGAAGTCAGAAATTAACTCAATGCACTCGAACCATGGATCTTAGTGGATCCATCCGAACGTATAGTATCCATTGGGTATAAATAGATCTATAAAAGAAAAATAGGTGCATATGATAAGGTAGAGATCTATAAAGCTAGACTTATGGCAAAAAATTATAGTCAGCGTAAAGGTATTGATTATCAAAAAACTTTTTCATCCATAGTCATGCTGAAATCCATCTACACTCTACTTGCTGTTGCAGCTTATTATGATTATGAAATCTGACAGATGAATGTGAAAACTATCTTCCTAAATGGATATCTTGAGGAAGATACCTATATGGAGTAGTCTTTGAGTTTTACATCTGGTGATGGTGATCACCGAGTCTGCAAGCTGCAAAAATTCATATATAGATTAAAGCAAGCTTCTCAGAGTTGAAATTTTTATTTTGATGAAGCAATCAAATCATTTGATTTCATCAAGAGTGAAGAGAAACTTTGTATATACAAGAGGGTCAGTGGGAGCGTAATAATATTTTTTATATTGTACATGGATGATATTCTCCTCATTGGGAATGATATTTTCATACTGATCTCGATCAAATGATGATTGTCCAAAGAATTCTCCATGAAAGACCTAGGAGAAGCATCATATATTCTTGAAATAAAGGTCTATAGAGATAGATTTAAAAGAATGCTAGGCCTGTCACAAAAGCTGTACATAGAGAAAGTACTGAAGAGGTTCAACATGAAAAACTCTAAAAGAGAACTCTTACCTCTTAGACATAGTATTTGTCTTTTCAAGACAATATGTCTGATCATATCTGAGAAAGTTCAGCACATGAGTAGGATTCTTTATACCTCGACTATAGGGAGCCTCGTGTATGCCATACTGTGCACTCAACCTGATATTGCCCCTGCTGTGAGTGTCACGAGCAGGTATCAGTTGAATCCAAACGAGGAGTACTGGATAGCTGCGAAGAACATCTTTAAGTACTTAAGAAGAACTAAGGATTTGTTCTTGATCTTTAGAGGAGATTCTAAGTTATGAGTTGAGGGATATACTGATTTAGACTTTATGCCTAATCATGATGATAGAAAATCTATATCAGGATGTGTTTGCATATAATAATGGCGTAGTCTACTGAAAGAGTTTCAAGCAATCTATCATAGCGGATTCGACCACAAAAGTTGAATATATCGCTGCTTCAGATGCTACAAAGGAAGACTTTTGGTTCAAAAAATTCATCGTGGAGCTTGGGATAATGACATCATATGTCATACCACTTTACTACGACAACAATAAAGCCATAGCACTTGCTAAGGAGTCGAGGTCTCATCAGAAATCAAAGCACATCGAGCGGCGGCTCCATATCATACATGACTATCTTAAAAAAAATATATTGATGTACGAAGAGTAGACTCTGCAGACAATATTGTAGAACCATTGACAAAGCAATTGAGTCAGCCAAAGGTGGAAGTCCACCTCGAGAAGATGGGACTTAGATTAGTGGCCAATTGACTTTAGTCTAAGTGAGAGATTGTTAGATGTATATCCTAGAAGTCAATACGGCTGACATATTGTAATAAATTTAAGATATAATTTTATACTTAATACATTGATTTGATCAATAAAAAGATAAAATTTTATTTTTATTCAAGTATGATATGTCATTGAACCATCCATAAAATTAATACTTCGATATATATTCTCAAAGTATTGAGAATTAGAGGTATGTATAATTAATTTTTAAATACTTTTGATCATAATATCATCATAAGGATGGTGATTGATTTGGATAGACTGACACATAAATCACTTCTTTCGAGATAGATGAGTCTCTGATCTACAGTATAAAGATACTGAACGATGAGTATGAATAGTTATTAGAGAATAACTAGTACTGAACGTGACCATACGAGAGATCACTTAGATTTTTACTTGATCATCAGTAATCATCTCGATGCTGTAGTTATGTGAATGATTTTTTGATCTATGATGGTACGATTGCTTGCAGTGAGACTGCTGGAGTTTGATTAACACATAAACATGACCTCGATGAGATCTTGTAGTAGATGTTGGTGATAGTTAGTCCACTGTAAGAGTAGGATGTATATCTAGAAGGAATCTATCGATCTTAATAGAGAGAAGTAGTCCTATGAAATTTGAGAGGTAAAGTCTGAGAGTCTGTGATCACAGTAGTATGATTAATGAAAATTTTTTTTATGAGAATCATAATTAGATTTTAGCTAATCGAATCTATCATATGACTGATGATGAGATATGATGATTTATTTATGATCTATCATTTAGTCGGGACTCATGAAAGAGAGACTAAATCACATATGAACTACACCTTGAGATTTTATTTCGGTTCTATTGGATTGCCACTACGTACTATTAGGTATCATTGATGGATTGTGAGAGCTCACTAGGGTTGTTCAGGATCAATAATCTTTGATGAGTTAGAGTGAAATTATTTTGATCTATGGAATAGAGTTTCAATGATACTATGATAGAGATCATGATATATCTCACTATCAGATAGAATTAAATTTATGGGATCACACAACAAAAGGATTATATCTGAAATAAGTAATTGGACTTATGAAGTCTCAATTGGATTTAAAGAAATCCTATTAGATTCAAGTTAACCTTACTAGCACATAGTTGAATCTAATTTTTTTTTGTACTTGAAATATTTATTTGATAAGATTAATTTGAGTTAATTATCTGCTAATAACATAAATGAATTAGATTCATTGAGCTCTAATTGTTGGGTGTCTAGAATTTTGGATCATATACATTAGGGATTCAAACCCTTAATCAAATTTTTTGATTGTTTGCATTGTGGTGCCACCTGATTTGATCAAGTTAGACGTGCCCACATGATAAGGGCATGTGGAACTAGCATGGAACATCCCCTAGGCTCTATGTGGTATGTGAAAAAGTGGTTGAAAAGGCTCCAATAGTTGGGGCCATATGGATCTCCTAAAGGAGGTCAAATATCAAAAGCTACAAGGATTCCTAATACAAGTAGGACTTGTATTAAGAGACTATTTGATTTTGAATAGGATTCAAACCTTTTATCAATTTAAAGGGGTCTTCTTTAAGAATCTTATCATCAGATTTTTAGTAGCTCCCACACCTCCTAAGAGCTCCCCACGCCTCCCTCTCTTCTCCCCTTTGGTTCCAACATCCAAAGGTATTACGTGTCCTCCATCTTCATGCCCAAAAGATGTTTGGGCATCCCTCCCTGATTGCTAATTTTTAGACCTTGATTGCTTCATGATCAAAAAAAAGAGAGCAAAAAAAGAAGAGAAAAAAAATATCAAGAACAAGATCAAAAAGTTGATCGCGATCCAAGCTTCATTTCGATTCGCAGGACGATCATTTTGAAGCGAAAATTCAGTGCAGGGGCAAAATGATAATTTTAAAACTTTTTCAAAATTATTATTTTACAGTGGAATTATTAATTAATCTCATTAATTAATACTAATTAACCCTACACTAGGATCTAAATATGATACAATAGCATGCATTTAAATTTAAAATTTAAATTTGAAACAGTAAACTTTTTACTGTACTGTGTTCAGAAAACATCACTTTTTGTGGATAGTCGATCACCGTAATTTGATCACCGTCGGGGGGCTCTGATCATCACGTCACAGCCATACTAGTGTCTAACCTCTACGGATCGTCCACATGAAGCTCCCATCTGATCGGCTCCTCACGAATGCTAGTTCATGATTTCACCCTTTTGATGGCTGATGTTGATCGAACTCCTTTGATCGATGTGTGCCGACTCCTCGGATGCTCTGGATCATCTGCACGATTGGTTGAGAGGCTGATGGATCTCTCCCTAAAATTTGGTAGACTCACGACACTCGTGGCACACCAATCTCACTTCCCGAACCCTAGGTAGAAACCCTAGGGTACACACCAAAAATCCTGCGCCCACTTCTCTCTCCTTTTTCTCTCCTCTCGGTAAATTTTGAACACTTCAAAATTTTTTCAGAACCTCCCCACGCCCCTTATCACTTCTTTCTTTTTTTTTTTATTGCCCACGCCCCCTCCCTTTCTCATTTTATAAAACATCGCAAGAGATGTTGAAAGCGTGTGAGTGGATAAGAAGAGGTGGTTGCTCACTTGAATTCAAATCAAATTTGAATTCAAGTGCCAACCAATCTTATCCTCATCCATTTGTGCGAGAAAGAAGAGATAGCATGACCTTTTTTTTTTCTTTTTTGTGCGTGGAGACTTTCACGAGAAACCATTTCTCGTGTGGAATATGGGGTGCACAAAAGAGGATAAACTGGCGCATGGTTATTTGGTTATCCATTCAAATTCAAAACCCCTTTGAATTTGGATGGGTAACAAACCAAGTTAATCCAAATAATTGGCGCACAGAAACATGGGCGTAAGAGAGCTTTGCGTGGGAGAAAATTCATGAAAAAATTTCTTCTCGTGAATTCAAATGGGCGCAAGGAAGTTGGGTGGCGCAGAAAATTTAAAACAATATGGTTTGATTCAAATTGAGCCAACCTAATTAAAATAGGTTAAGCACAATTAGACCAGATTAAACCCAACACAATTAAGTTTAATTAGGCTCAATAAAATCTTAATCAAATCAGGAATTAACTAAGCCTAATCCCTGATCAAATCAGGGACTAAACCACCTTAGCGATTAGATCAACACTTAACCTAATCGGGTCAATCCAAACTGAATCCAATTTAATTGGACTTGATCTAAAAATAATTACTCAATCAAATTAAGTTAATTAAAGATCAAATCACTAATTAAACCTCTCATAAATATTGAGTCCAAATCCGATGGGCAATTAGGCATCAGAGACCATCGATATGAAACCCTGATCAAAGAGTTCAAATTTCAAATTCAAAATTTGAAATTCAAAATTTTGACCCCGGTACCCAAAATGTGTGGAACTAATGATCAGAGAATCCTAATTCTCAATCATACAGTCCCAGACACATGAGACTCATAATCAGCCATCAGATCAGAAAGAAATCTCTAATGTGTGTGACCCCACAGGTTCGAACCTAAGCCGGTAGCACAGGAACCAATTCCTGTACTAATCGAAGTAACCATCTAGCAGTGGTACCCGATGATCGGATAGGTCGAATAGTCACAATCGCAATATTCAGAACCTACGTGAATATGGTTACCGTATAATTCATCCCTTTTGACCCCTGTGTTTAGGATGACTCAGGGTTAAACTGTCAACCCTGATGAGATCATCCGAATCGTGCTCAACTCAATTAGTCCTGTGACTCCTCACTAGGACTATCCTGATCAAGGTTTTGCTAAATTGAAACATGACTGTACACAGCTCCTAAACTGGAGTAGTCAATCCCATCTTGACACACGCACCGACAAGTCAAGTACTTGACTACACCCAGCAGTCTTCCATCACTGAATTAGAAATTCAGGTAGTCCAGTGCCTAAGTGCAGTAAGTTGCTTGCAAGTCATCATGGCGGTCTCAGGTCGGAGGGACATTTATATCCATATCCCATCGGAGCAAATCTTGATAGCAGAAATAGCTCTGGAGTCGGTCACGTTCAGTGCAGATGTACCATTACATCTCACCTGTATGCCATACCAGTGTCTCCACACTCCTTGGTTATGAGGACAACCAACCCATATGGCACACAACGACCTATGCTCGATAAACGTTGTCATCCTTGATAACAACGTATCATTTGGTCGCGAACAGGTTTAAGGACTAAGCGACAAATCCTCCTTTATCGAGTCTAAATAGTCCTAAGGACTTCACCATAACACAGGAGTTCATTAGAAGATGAAATATTTATGATAAAAATTTTTATTTATTTATAATTCATGTACTAATACAAAAGGAGCACAACCGTCAACAGATCGATGATTGGCTTTGGGATACTATTCCCAACAATCTCCCACTTGGCCTAAAGTCAATCGGTGCAGTATCTAATACCCATCTTCGACTTGTAGTCGTTGAACTCCTTCACCGCAATGGCTTTAGTGAATGGGTCGGCCAGGTTCTCCTTCCCGTCGATCTTCTAAAGGTCAACGTCACCTCGATCCACGATCTCCCGGATGAGATGGTAGCGACACAGAATATGCTTCGTCCGCTGGTGTGCCTTCGGTTTCTTCGCCTGAGCAATGGCTCCAAAGCTGTCACAGTAGAGCAAAACTGGACCAACAAGGGAGGGTGCTACTCCGAGCTCGGTGATGAATTTTCTCAGCCACACCGCTTCTTTGGCAGCATTTGATGCAGCAATATACTCTGCCTCGCATACTGAATCAGCCACAGTGTGCTGCTTGGAACTCTTCCAGCAGACAGCCCCACCATTAAGGGTAAAAATAAATCCTGACACACTCTTGCTGTCATCGCGATCAGACTGAAAACTAGAGTCTGTAAACCCTATAAGTCTCAAGTCCGATTCACCATATACAAGCCACTGGTCTTTAGTATTTCTTAAATACTTCAGGATGGTTTTAACAATCTTCCAGTGATTCTCTCCTGGATCAGATTGGTATCTACTCACTACCCCTAGTGAGTATGCCACATCTGGTCGTGTACATGTCATGGCGTACATGATAGATCCCATTGTCGAAGCATATAAAATTCTACCCATACGCTCTCTCTCTCTTGAGGTGTTGTCGGACAATCCCTTTTCGAGAGAGAAATTCCATGGCCTATCGGTAGATAGCCTTTCTTGGAATTCTCCATGCTGAACTTTTTCAGTATAGTATCAATGTACGTGGACTGGGATAAGCCAAGCAACCTTTTGGATCTATCTCTATAGATCCTCATCCCTAGGATGTAGGAAGCTTCTCCCAGATCCTTCATGGAGAACTGTGATGATAGCCAAATCTTTATTCCCTGTAATGCAGGGACATCATTCTCGATTAAGAGAATGTCATCCACATACAATACAAGAAATACTACTACTGGACCATTAGCTCACTTATAAATGCAGGACTCTTCTCCGTTCTTAACGAAGCCATACGTTTTGATCGTCCTATCAAAACGTATGTTCCAACTCCGAGATGCCTACTTAAGTCCATAAATGGACCTTTGTAGCTTGCATACCTTAGACTCATCTGTGGATGTGAACCCTTCAGGTTGTATCATATACACCTCTTCGTCCAGCTCTCCGTTTAGGAAAGCTGTCTTCACATCCATCTGTCAGATTTCATAGTCTAGATGGGCAGCTATCGCAAGCATAATCCGAATGGATTTGAGCATTGCCACAGGAGAAAATATCTCATCATAGTCTATACCATAACGTTGACGATATCCCTTGGCAACCAAATAGGTTTTATAGGTCTCCACCTTTTCGTTTGCGCCTCTCTTCCTCTTGAAGACCCACTTACATCCTATGGGTTTCACTCCTTCGGGTGAGTCAACCAATGTCCACACATCGTTGACCTTCATGGACTTCATTTTGAATTTCATGGCCTCTAGCCATTTCTCAGAGTCAGGTCTCTGCATTGCATCCATGTAGGTGATCGGATCCTCATCATTTTCATCAAGTTTGACAGGATCGCCATCCCGGACCAAGAAACCATAGTATCTATCCGGTTGATATGGTACTCTACCAGACCGCCTTAAGGGTGCATAATCAATGGGCTCCGGATCTGATCTAATCAAATTCGATTCAGGTTCAGTAACATGTGTCGGTTTTTCCACCGGTTAAACTTCGTCAAGTTCGACCTTAGAGGCAACAGTTTCTTCACTAAGGAACTTCTTTTCTAAAAAGATTGCCTTAAGGCTGACAAACACCTTTTGCTCATCAGCAAGATAGAAATAATACCCTTTGATCTCTTTTGGGTATCCTATAAAATTACACTTGTCAGACCTAGGTCCAAGCTTATCTGTAATTAAACGTTTAACATAAGTCGGACACCCCCAAACCCTAAGGTGCGAGAGTACTGGCTTACGTCCTATCCATATCTCATATGGCGTTTTGGCTACAGACGTACTCGAACTCTATTTAGAAAGTAACAAGTCGATTCGAGCACATATCCCCAGAGGGAGATCGACAGACCAGCAAACCCCATCATGGATCGAACCATATCCAATAAGGTCTGATTCCTCCTTTCAGACACACCATTATGCTGTAGTGTTCCAGGAGGAGTCCACTGAGAGAGAATCCCATTCTCTCCTAGATACGTCAAAAACTCATTGGAAAGGTATTCAGCTCCTCGATCAGATCGAAAAATTTTAATACACTTCCCAGTTTATTTTTCTACCTCATTTCGGAATAGTTTGAAGATTTCAAACGACTCCGACTTATGCTTCATTAAGTAGACATACCCATACCTCGATAGGTCGTCTGTGAAGGTTATGAAGTAGAAATATCCATCTCTTGCACTTGAGCTCATAGGTCCATATACATCAGAATGTACCAGACCCAAGAGTTCACTGGCTCGCTCACCTTTTCCAGTAAAAGGTGACTTGGTCATCTTTCCAAGAAGACAAGACTCACAGGTTGGAAGTAATTCACAATCACCAAGTTCAAGAATTCCTTCTTGAGCCAACCTGTTTATCCTGTTCTTATTGATATGACCTAGCCTACAGTGCCAAAGGTAGACTTCTGACATATTATCTATTCTAGGGCATTTACCGAAGTTTTGAACCACATTAACAGGCTGTGATAGTAAGTAAATTCTATTATTTAATTGTCCAACAAATATTGTAACACCATTCAAAATGATATTGTAAATATTTTCTTTTATTAAAAAATCATAACCGTACATGGCCAAAAGGCCTACAGAAATAATATTTAATAAAAAGCTTGGACAATAGTGACATTCACTCAGAATTACATTACGAGAATTGATTACAAGACTCATGATTCCTAAAGCTAGAATTGGAACTTTGCTTCCATCTCCAACGTTCAGGAACCTCTCGCCTTCATCAAATCTCCTACTAACCTGCAGACCCTGCATCGAATTACAAATATGATAAGGACTTTCGGTATCCAATACCCAGGCAGTAGTATCATAAATGAAAAAGTTGCAAGGAGTTATCATATAATTACCTTGCTTTTTCTTCGGCCTGTTCGGGTCCAGGGAGGCAATGTATTGAGGACAGTTCCTCTTCCAATGCCCCTGCTTCTTGCAAAAGAAGCACTCCACCTGGCTCTGGTCGGGCTTGCACTTCTTGGTCTGACCCTGTGCAACCATCCCAGCATGAGGCTGCACCTTCTTGTTGTTCTTCTTCTTGTTCTTCTTTCCCTTCCCAAAGGGTCAACGACGAGAAGAAGACCCTCCCACTACATTCACCGACTCCTTATGGAGCTGGTGATCCTTCTCAAAGTTCTGCAGCAACCCCAACAACCCGTGGTAGTTTACTGCAGGCTTTGTCATTCGAAAATGAGTAAGGAATGGGAGGAAGGATTTGGGCAAGGAATTAAGGATCGCCTCCTTACCAAGCTGCTCGTGCAGAGGAAAATCCAATTTGCTTAGGCGCTCAATCATCTCGATCATGTACAGTACATGATCAGTGACTGAGGCTCCATCCCTCATCCGAGCATTGAAAATAGCACAACTAGTTTTGTGCCTTTCAACGTCGTCAGGCGTGCCAAAGGAGTCGTTCAACATTTGAAGCATCTCCTGTGGCTGGGCATTCTCAAACCTGTGGCTGAACTCATCATTCATTGCTGCCAGCATAATACATCGGACGGTGGTGCGATCATTGAGCTACTTCTGGGAAGTGTCTCAGATCGCCTTACTAGCGTTCGGAGCTGGCTCCTCAGATGCTGGATCCGTTACTACATAAAGGATCCGCTCATGCTCAAGGATGATTTTCAATTTTTGATACTAGCTATCGAAATTAGGTCCCATGAGCTTGTCATTATCTAATAATGACCGGAGCGACAGGGTAGTGGCCATAGCTGTATAAAAGAAAATCAGACCTCTATTAGTACATAAATTAATACTAAAGACTTGAACTTTAGTCTAAAGTTTTTTCCAATATTTTTACGAACTGGTAGCCTCAACCTCCAATTCGAAGAATTACTTTAATTCCTTAATGGGTACTAGAATCCACACAGACTACACACGAGCCCAACTTTGGTTGGTCAACCCATGTGCATCTATAGGTAGGTTCTTAACCAGTTGTTTCTCTAAACAACTTCTAGCAATTGATTTTGCCCCAGAACCTAATCAGTAGGCTTTGGCCTCCACTGAAAAGATCTGGTTAGGTCCAACCATTAACATGACTTAATTTGGTGAATCAGACCAATAAATGATCAGGCCCGACTTTGGCCGACCAACCTAACCACTATCAGAAAGACTCAACCAAATTATCATATTATGAATGATAATTCCATTAGCCAATGAGCACCAGGCCTTTGGGCCTCCAATGATCATTGAACTAATGGACTCATTATCACTCACTTAATGGGAGGCTATGACTTAGTTATCATTATAACTTAATCATTTTAGGGACCTAATAATTTTTGAGGATTTTATTAAAGGATAGTAGAGAAGAAATCATCCAACCAATTTCAATCCTCCCACTGACTTCACCAAGTCAGATTAAAAAAGATTTAATTAAAGCTGGCATTAGGAGCACCTAAATCAGTCACACTGATTTACCTAATGACATGGGTGAGCTCTAATCACCAAGTGATCTAATCAAAATCTAACTTACCAGATTGGCCAGGTAAGTGAGATCAGTGGTGGGGATTTGCCATTAACTCATCAATGATCGAATCAATGCGAGTAGCTCCCGCTTAAGAACCACTGGTCAAAACTGGCGAACTTACCTTAGACACCAACCGGTTCATTAGTTTTAATTTTGATCAACATAGTAAATAGGGCTCCATCGCGTAGCCATGAATTAAGTCCATCTTGGTCTAGTTAAAGACATGGACCCATTCAACTACAACTATTGAAGTTGAGTCTAGAGTATCTTTGACCTAATCTAATTCAACTTTTGATTAGATTTGACCAATTACTCCATTTAGTCTATTTTTTAAGCTAACCTTAGGTCTAACCCAATTATGGACCTAATTCATCTAACCCATTGACCCACAAGTTTATGCAATTGTCTTAGGTCTTAATTCACAATTCTAGACCTACTAGACAACACTTAATTCTTTTAATTAAGTACTTGGGCTGATGGGTCAGGGTTTGACATTTCAAAAATAATTTTTAAATTTTGAAAGATTTTATTTTTTGTTCACCAAATGTGTTGACTCATTTCATAAACGGGTCAGCACATTTCATAAATAGCAATCCTATTGCTTATTTCATAACAAAAAATAACTCAAAATAAATCATGAATTTTTTTTTAGATCTAATCTAACACATTCATGATAAATCTTATAATTAAGTCCTTTCGCTGCTTCATCGGCATGGGATATAATTGCAACGGCACCCCTACCGTCATAGGAGACCCCATTGAATGGGAAGAGAGGGCCTTTAAACCCTACTTTTTTCCTATGACCGGACGGCCATAGCAACCAACCCAATTAGATTACTTGCTACTTGGATCAAGTATATCTAAATATATCAATTTCAAAATTTAAATTTTTAATTTCAAATTTCAAATTTCAAATTTCAAATTTGAGATTTCAACCAAATTTTAAATTTCGAATTTCTAATCTTTGAATTTTAAATTTTGAATTTTGAATTTTAAATTTTAAATTTTGAATTTCAAATTTCAAATTTAAAATTTCAAATAAATTTCAAATTTCAAATTTCAAAATTTAAAATTTAAAATTTAAATTTTAAATTTTGAATTTCAAATTTGAAACTTCTAACAAATTTCAAATTTTAAATTTTAAATTTTGAATTTCAAATTTAAACTTATAGATTACACCTTAATCTACGCATGCATATGTATATCATATTCTAGAACCATGCTCTGATACCATTGGAAGCGAAAATTCAGTGCAGGGGCAAAATGGTAATTTTAAAACTTTTTCAAAATTATTATTTTACAGTGAAATTATTAATTAATCTCATTAATTAATACTAATTAACCCTACACTAGGATCTAAATATGATACAATAGTATGTATTTAAATTTAAAATTTAAATTTGAAACAGTAAACTTTTTACTGTACTGTGTTCAGAACACATCACTTTTTATGGATAGTCGATCACCGTAATTTGATCACCGTCGGGGGGTTCTGATCATCACGTCACAGCCACACTAGTGTCTAACCTCTACGGATCGTCCACATGAAGCTCCCATCTGATCGGCTCCTCACGAATGTTAGTTCGTGATTTCACCCTTTTGATGGCTGATGTTGATCGAACTCCTTTGATCGATGTGTGTCGACTCCTCGGATGCTCTGGATCATCTGCACGATTGGTTGAGAGGCTGATGGATCTCTCCCTAAAATTTGGTGGACTCACGACACTCGTGGCACACCAATCTCACTTCCCGAATCTTAGGTAGAAACCCTAGGGTACACACCAAAAATCCTACGCCCACTTCTCTCTCCTTTTTCTCTCCTCTCGATAAATTTTGAACACTTCAAAATTTTTTCAGAACCTCCCCACGCCCCTTATCACTTCTTTCTTTTTTTTTTATTGCCCACGCCCCCTCCCTTTCTCATTTTATAAAACATCGCAAGAGATGTTGAAAGCGTGTGAGTGGATAAGAAGAGGTGGTTGCTCACTTGAATTCAAATCAAATTTGAATTCAAGTGCCAACCAATCTTATCCTCATCCATTTGTGCGAGAAAGAAGAGATAGCATGACCTTTTTTTTTTTCTTTTTTGTGCGTGGAGACTTTCACGAGAAACCATTTCTCGTGTGGAATATGGGGTGCACAAAAGAGGATAAGCTGGCGCATGGTTATTTGGTTATCCATTCAAATTCAAAACCCCTTTGAATTTGGATGGGTAACAAACCAAGTTAATCCAAATAATTGGCGCACAGAAATATGGGCGTAAGAGAGCTTTGCGTGGGAGAAAATTCATGAAAAAAATTCTTCTCGTGAATTCAAATGGGCGCAAGGAAGTTGGGTGGCGCAGAAAATTTAAAACAATATGGTTTGATTCAAATTGAGCCAACCTAATTAAAATAGGTTAAGCACAATTAGACCAGATTAAACCCAACACAATTAAGTTTAATTAGGCTCAATAAAATCTTAATCAAATCAGGAATTAACTAAGCCTAATCCCTGATCAAATCAGGGACTAAACCACCTTAGCGATTAGATCAACACTTAACCTAATCGGGTCAATCCAAACTGAATCTAATTTAATTGGACTTGATCTAAAAATAATTACTCAATCAAATTGAGTTAATTAAAGATCAAATCACTAATTAAATCTCTCATAAATATTGAGTCCAAATCCGATGGGCAATTAGGCATTAGAGACCATCGATATGAAACCCTGATCAAAGAGTTCAAATTTCAAATTTAAAATTTAAAATTTAAAATTTTGACCCTGGTACCAAAATATGTGGAACTAATGATCAGAGAATCCTAATTCTCAATCATACAGTCCCAGACACATGAGACTCATAATCAGCCATCAGATCAGAAAGAAATCTCTAATGTGTGTGACCCCACAGGTTTGAACCTAAGCCGGTAGCACAGGAACCAATTCCTATACTAATCGAAGTAACCATCTAGCAATGGTACCCGATGATCGGATAGGTCGAATAGTCACAATCGCAACATTCAGAACCTACGTGAATATGGTTACCGTATAATTCATCCCTTTTGACCCCTGTGTTTAGGATGACTCAGGGTTAAACTGTCAACCCTAATGAGATCATCCGAATCGTGCTCAACTCAATTAGTCCTGTGACTCCTCATTAGGACTACCCTGATCAAGGTTTTGCTAAATTGAAATATGACTGTACACAGCTCCTAAACTGGAGTGGTCAATCCCATCTTGACACACGCACCGACAAGTTAAGTACTTGACTACACCCAGCAGTCTTCCATCACTGAATTAGAAATTCAGATAGTCCAGTGCCTAAGTGCAGTAAGTTGCTTGCAAGTCATCATGGCGGTCTCAGGTCGGAGGGATATTTATATCCATATCCCATCGGAGCAAATCTTGATAGCAGAAATAGCTCTGGAGTCGGTCACGTTCAGTGCAGATGTACCATTACATCTCATCTGTATGTTATACCAGTGTCTCCACACTCTTTGGTTATGAGGACAATCAACCCATATGGCACACAACGATTTATGCTCGATAAATATTGTCGTCCTTGGTAACAACGTATCATTTGATCACGAACAGGTTTAAGGACTAAGCGACAAATCCTCCTTTGTCGAGTCTAAATAGTCCTAAGGACTTCACCACAACACAGGAGTTCATTAGAAGATGAAATATTTGTGATGAAAAAAAATATCAAAATAACTTTCATTTATTTATAATTCATGTACTAATACAAAAGGAGCACAACCGTCAACAGGCTGACGATTGGCTTTGGGACACTATTTCCAATAATATCATTTTTGGAGAAAAAAGATCAAACATCATAGAGGGCTATTCCAAATGATCCTGAGTGGATATCTATAGAGGCTGGGCACTTGCGAGGCTAAGGGAGAGCTTATCTTCTTCCAAATCTAGATTCGAAGAAAGAAATTGCAAAACAGATATGTGATTTGATCACATATTTACTTTCAGCATAAAATTTAATATGTGTTTAATTTCAGCATATGAAGTAGATCTTTGTATTCTATATTTTATGTATGCATGATTTAGATTAAAAGATATTTTAATCTTCTATTCTATTATGTTGTTTAAAAAAAAATTTTAAAACATACATGCATACCCCTACACGAAATTTCAATAGTATGGGTATCTTTAAATGGCTCTGACGGTGGGCGTGCCTTCTGATCGGCGTGCACGTGGCCATGACAGTAGATGCTACCACATGTAGGATGCAATAAATGATCTCGTGGGTGCAATTAATAAATTCATAGCATTCCATCATGGCACGCAGTGAGCCAGCCAGGGAATGGCATCTGAGTGATGTGACCTGATGTAGCCTGATATGTTGGCATGGCAATCATGTTTGGCGTTCGACTATTCGACTAAGACCCATGCTGTGGGGGTTGGTAGAATAGGCCCATCAAGGGGTGGCACCCTATTATCAATTGGCATAGTCATTGAACACCGAGCAAGCACTCGACTACATGTCGAGTGTTATTCACCGTAGGCGGCATGTCAAACCTAGTTGGCTTGATACTGACTCGGTTAACCATGTAGACCCTTATCAGCCAACTATCATCGATACTAGTCAGTGAAGAGCCGATTGGACGAGACTCATTGATCTAAGCTGGGTTGAATCATAGTAGCCTAGTCAGTGTAGCTCTCTTAGTCAGCAGAGAGCCAAGGAAGTAGGATAGTCGGTTAAGTGATAAGGATCAACCCCAACATCTACCCCTCGACTCCTGAGCTGATTTCATAGTTTTATCGGGCGAAGGGAGTTTATCATGTGGATTCGAGTCACTTTTTCTGATTATCCTTCATTTAATGCTGCAGCGTTCGTAGACAGTGTTCGGCCATCTTATCTCTTCGTGGAGTGAATCATTGCTTTATTATTTCGTAGAACGTGTGATGGTACTGTCACATCATAGGTCGTGCAATAATAAATGCTGCGGAGCTCGAGATAATCCACCATATTGATCGTAGAAGATTGGCTGACAGAGTAATGATTGTCAGAGGTACCTGAGTTGACCATGTGTCAGCCATCCATTGGTTCGGCTTGCGATCATGCAAATCCAGCTGACTTGACAAAATCTCAATGACGGTGCATCGAACAGGCACTAAGATAGTCGGCTATGATTGCTGCCATGCATCAAAATCTCCTAGAAAGGTGTGATCCTCGACGTCAATCCTGATCGTCGAAGGGACTTATAAATAGAGGTCGACCCCTTAGTCCCGCCTCTGGTTCTAGTGCCTTCATCCCTCATCTTTGGTCCTTTGCCCCCCCAGTAGAGAGCTTAGGTTTCATCGTAGGTAAGTCATCTTCTCCATTGCCTGGTCCTCATCACTGTCGACCTTCATTGTCATCATCGTCGGGTCATCCTCGTCAATCCCTTCCTTTTGAGGTTTTTCCTTCATCTTCTCCCCTTTTTGAGCTTTTGCCTTTAAGTTTTTACTTCTTTTTCTAAGGCTTCTTCTGGTAGAGAGTTCGGAGATGAGAATCCGGTTGGAGACCAGAGTTCTCGAACTCCAATCACTTAGAGGAAGACCGAGCAAGTTCCTTGGGATGAACTCGAAGATGCATCCTCTAGGTAGGATCATCGAGATCCTAAAGAGTCAGATGTCCAGCTGACTGTAGATGACCTCCTCGGCCATCTCATTGAGGTCTCCGAGTTAACAAAGGCTACTATCGATCGACTGAGGAGTTATTATCATATTCTTAGTTGGTATCGATTGATGGCGCCCGATGAAGAAGGTTGGATTGTTCATCCTCCCGATGGCTATATCACTATCTATGAGGAGTTTCTTCATTCAAAACTTCAATTTTCCCTTCACCCCTTCTTTGCCAATGTCCTCGACTTGTATGAGGTTGTTTCTGCCCAGCTTGCCCCCAACTTTTTTAGAATCTTATCTTCCTTTGTCATTCTTTGTAGTCTTCCTCGTGCTAAGCCCTGAATCTCTCTTTTTCAAACTCTTTTTGTATTGAAGAAACATTCTCGAAAATGGAGATAGTGGTTCTTCAGTCCTTGGCCCCTTTGTTAGTTGATAAAGGAGCTTCCTTCTTCCATCCACGGGTGGAAGAACAAATTCTTTTACATTACTACCGACCACCCGTGGGGCTTCAGCTAGATCTGGGCCACTCCCAATTTATCTCCAAACAGAAATGATGTAGTCCTGGAGGAGATTAGGAGCTGTACGATAAGCTGTTCCGAGTCCTGGTTCCTCTGTAGCAGAAGCTGCTCAAGGAGCAGTCCCTTTATGATGCCGAGATAAGCCCGACGAGCCTTCTAGGTAGTCTTCTTTCCCATAGATTTTTGTAGTTCTTGCTTTGCTTGCAGACTAACTCTTTTGTTGTCGTGATTGTGCAGGCATGCGGGTCTTGGCAAAAACTCTCTGGAGCATCATCAGGAAGAAATCGATGTCCGGATCTAGGGGACCTTCTTGACAATCGAAGAAGCTGAGAGAAGGGTCACCACCCCGGGTGCTAAGGAGTACACAGCTACTGTCGCCGCTCGACCTCTGTCGGAGCGATCTTCACCACCACCCCTAGTTGAAGTCATCATGGTTGCGGCTACTCCTGCTGACGATGACGTAGTCATCATCGAGTTTCTGGTCAGATTGATTGAAGCAGTCCAAGCTCTACCAGTCCAAGTCAGATTAGATGGAGTCCGAGCAACTAGTTAGGATAGTGCTGACAAGGGAAAGGCCCCAATTCCCCCTACCTTTACCATAGACTACGATCTTGATACGCCTTCTGGGGAGGCTACCATCACAGTCAGGATGCGCTTCAAAGCCATCGATCAGGCACTCCAAAACTACCGACTTGTTGAAGAGTTGGTGAAAATGGTAATGCTGCCCGCAGACTGGGAAGTCAGAAAGGCCCGCCCAGTCTTGAAAATTTTGACGGGCTCCTACTTGTCATTGATCGCGATAAGTCTTCGACCTTTTCTTCTTCGGTTTGTTTTCTGAGTTGTTATTGGTAGAATAAATGACTTAACCAATTTTTCTCTTTTGCAGATGATACACGACATAACCATTCTATATAAGGGGTTGATCGAATTTGCATGGCTCAACTCCAAGCTTGAAGACCAGGCCCAAACTGCTCATGCTTAAGCCGAGGTTGCAGAAGAACTTATTCGCACTGTCGAGGAGTGGGAGAAAGAATAGAGACAAGATCGCTCTGCTGGAGATCGAATTGGTGTCTTCGGAGACCCAGCAGAGGAAAGACAAGGAGTCCAAGAGGTTGTAGGCTGACTACCAGAAGGAAATGGAGTCAGCTGAGAGCATCTTCATCGAGGAGAAGAAGAAGAGGCAGAAGGTTGAGGAGGCTGCCAAGGAGGTCGAGAAGACCGCCATGGAGCTGAAGAAGCTATCGACAATAGAAATTCAAGCCTAGGAGGTAACTTCTCGGGCTCTGATCAAGTTTTAGGGGTCAAAGGAGTATGAGGTGGTGCTGAGGTGACGTACTCACAGTTGGGTTTGCCTATATGGTGGGGAGGGGATGTCCTTCTTTAAACTCACTCTCCGAATCGAACATTCTCTAGTGGGGTTGGGGCTCTATAGTTATGCCCAGGAGAGGTAGCCATGTTGGGATGCCCCCCTCCAACCCCTTCTTACTTTATCAAAAAAAAAAAAGGAGTACAAAGTAGAGTTTGCTAAAGATTCTGCGGATGCGTACTAACTTGAGTTCGGGGACTGCAAAAAGGAGATCCACCAACTGTACGAGAAGCTGGACCTGAGCAGGATACAAGTCGACAGGGTCTTGGATGAGGAAGCTTTAGGGAGTGAGGAAGAAGCCGAGGCTGAAGAAGGCCGTCCTCCGTTCTCTTAAACTTCTTTGTTTTCCTTTGCTTTTTATCTTCCACCCTGTAGCTTTTTACTTTCTTTTCGTTTTATAATAGAACTCCTCTTTGTAATGAACTCCTTTTTGAGAAATGAAATGATCTTCTTTTCAATCTTGACTTGTCCGACTCCAACTTATCTTTCTGCATGCTTTTCTTTTTCGCTAGCTTACTTATCTTTCTACAAAATTGGCTAAGTAATGAAGTCGGTAAGACTAGGTAGTTGGTAGGAAGCAACAAACCAAGAAGATCATAACCGAACTTGCAGACTTAAGAAAATTTCAAAGTCATTCATTGATTTTTGTAGATGAATTTAGTCGGATCTGAGGCATAGTCATAGATCATCTATCATAAATTATTTCGTTGAGTAGGAACTTAGAAAAAATTTCTCATTTCTATTTCGGATTGATCATTGGTCAATCGATAGCAAACCGACTAACCATAATTTATTTTCATCAGATCTTATGACGAACCGTAGCTTATATGCTCACAGCTCTTGGGCTGTTGCAAGTATGCTAGTAGTTGCTAGACCATACAGCTCCGATGATCGGTTGTTAGTCGAACACCGCTTCTGTTTCACCAGATCTTATGGCTACGTGGCTTATGGATCCTGTTGGGCCCGTAGGCACTCGGATAGGTACGTCTTTGGCTGTCGAACCTTACAGTTCCATTAATCAGATATTAGCCAAATAATGCTATAGTTTCGCCTAGGTCTCGTGTGCAACCTGGCACTGTGGCCCTTGAGCCTTAGCAGATGCGCTTACAATTGATGGACCCATCCCGACTTCATCAATCGGGTTTCAGCCAACTAATACTTCGTTAGATACTAACCGACGAGAGAGTAGTTGTCTTGTAGATTTTTGAGTACTCGAACTATTAGGCATAGAATTATAGAGAAGAAAACCTTTTTATTGATTAAGACAATCTTATTGGTAGTACATCCATAGATTCTCGATATTTCAAATCTGAAAAATTTTCATACCGTCCAAGTTCTCAATTTTGTAGGCCCACAAAACTGCTGAGATCCTGTAGAGATCTTTCCAATTCGGAGATAGCTTTCCTCGCTTGGTCGGTTTAAAGATTTTGGCTCTTTTGAAGACTAAGTCTCCCACTCAGAAGGTTTTGGATCTAACTCGAAAGTTGTAGTACCAAACTACCCTTTGTTGGTAGGAGGCCATCTTTGGTTAAGCTTGTCTTCAAATTTTCTCGAGCAAGTCCAATTCAGCTCGTCTCTTATCCGAATTGGTTGATTCATCGTAGTATTCTACCCAAGTCAATGGTAGGCCGATTTTCACTGGGATCATGACTTCTGTCCTGAATGCTAACTTGAAAGGAGTCTCTCCAGTCTGGATCTGAGGAGTTGTTTTGTAAGAGCATAGGATATTATAGAGTTCATCGATCCAGCTCCCTTTGGCTTGATCGATTCTCATCTTCAGACCTTGTAGGATTGCCTTATTGGTCACCTCAGCTTCCTTATTGGATTACGGATGTTCGACTGAAGTGAGTTTGTGGATGATATGATATTTTGTACAGAACTCTTCAAACTTGGCATTGTTGAATTGTTGGCCATTGTCGGTGATGATTACTCGAAGTAGACCGAATCGATAGATAATAGATTTTCATAGAAAGTCGATAGTCCTTCACTTCGTTATTTATGCCAGTGGTTCAATCTCAACCCACTTGATGAAATAATCAATGGCTACAATGAGAAATCTTCTTTGTCCACTGACAGGCAAGAATAGACCAAGTATGTCGACTCCCTATTGGTCAAGCGGCCAAGGTGCCGAAATGATTGTAAGATGACTAGACAGAAGTTTTTGGATATTGACGAACCTTTGACATTGGTCACACTTCTGCACTAAGTCTAGGCATCCTTCTGCATGGACGGCCAGTAGTACCTTACTGGAAGATTTTGTAGGACAGCAACTTGCCCCCCAAGTGGTTGCCATAAATGCCCTCATGTATCTCTCGAAGAGCGTAATCAGATTTGGAAGGTCAAAAATATTTGAGTACGGATAGAGATACTGACCTCCTATAGAGTTGGTTTTCAATAATTACATATCGAGTCGTCAATCTCTTCAATCGACGTGCCTCAGTAGAATCAGTCGACAGGATTCTATCATTCAAGTAGTCGACAAATAGATTAATCCAACTCGGTTCATGACCGGCTTAGACTTGGTAAATTTCTTCCTCTGAGATGATGCTCAGGCTCTCGAGATGCTCGATGAAAATTTTTTTCAGCTCGCTACAATCAGAGGTAGCAAGATGAGACAGAGTCAACTCAGACATTCTCTGAATGAGGGATGTGAAAGATCTCGAAATAGTCAAAGTGCGATTGTAGAGACTTGAGCTTTTGTAGATATCTAGAAAGATCAGGATCTTGGACCGCATATTCTCTTTGGGACTGTCTGATGATGAGTTGCAAGTCGATGAATACCTATAGGCACTTCACATTGAGATCTTTGGCAATCTTCAGTTTGACTATCAGAGCTTCATATTCTGCTTAATTGTTTGAAGCTTTGAAATCGAACCAGAGAGCATACTTGGTCACCATCCCATTGATGTTGGTCAGAATCAGACCCGCATCACATTCTTTGGCATTTGAAGCTCTATCTATATGTAGAATGCATGCAGGTTCTGAGGTCTCTTTTGGAGACTGATTTTTGACTTGGCTATCATCGATTGGAGTACACTCGATGATGAAATCGACAAGAATCTGAGCCTTCATCGAAGATCATGGAACATAAAAAAGGTCAAACTCAGTGAGTTCAAACTCCTGATGAAGAAAAGACTTGGTGATTCACGGCACTCTCCGATTGGTGCCGAAGTGTGCCACAAAAAGTTGCTCAAATTGTTCGAACAAGTTGATGCTCTCTGATTGAAGTTCAGAGTACCACGCTTGCATGATTTTTCAGAGAGTAACCAAAAAAATGATACAAAGGAGGGCATCGGATGCCCCCTGTAGAAGCATGAGAGCTTTGTAGCTCTCGAGATGGTCGAGTGGGACAATAGAGCCATCGCATGGCTCCATTTACAGCATTTTGAATCGACTGAGAATCAGCTCATCGAGGATCCATCGAGAGAAATGTGGACAGGTGCTGATGCCGAACTCGTTGGTGGGATCCTAATGGTTTGTTTAGAGCTGATTTAGGCGGTGATCTAGCTCCTTTAGCTTACGGTCATACTCATCCAACCACTGCTGAGACTCATCAAGATGTTATGAGTATCCTGAGGTAAAGCCTTCCCAAGAGGAACTTGACAAAGACTGCGGCCTCTTCCCCTTGTGTGGAGCTCATCGAGGGGAAAGAGGCCCATGATTGTCGGAGTTGGCATGAGGAGTGTGCCGAGAGTTAGGATGTGGTGATCGTCGGACAGATCAAGAACTCACCCAACAGGAGCATCGAGTCGAGTGGCAGGTCAGAGATCAAGGCCGACGACTGTACTAGGAAGGCACATCACATGGCACCATTTCTTCCAATCGCAGCTACTGCTGCTGTTGCTGGAGACCGTGAATGGCCTCTGTCAGTATTTTCACCCACTGCACAGGGGTAGTGAATTATTGGTGGTTCACTGTCACCACCGGCCAGGAAGCGCTTGGCTTTGTGAGAGTCGCCAGAGGTGCGTCATACCGCGATGAGCATCGAGTGGAGCCTGCAAAGGCATTTTGCGCTCTCATCTTGGCTATAGAAGTTCTTCAGAGAATATTTTTCTCTGCTCGTCCCCCCTTTCTAGTGTGCCAAACTGTTGCAGCCTTTCTCCGATGAGGTAGTCGGCCGAGGGCCGAGCTGCTGCACCTATGTGTCGTGTGGTGAGGTGCCAAAAAAGGTTTGGTTGGTCGTCGGAGAAGATACACAGTCAAGAAGCCCAAGAGTGAGAGCAAGGGTGGCGGCAGGTGTCGGCGATGATCTCCGTTTGATGCCGAAGAGAAGGGACCTACAAAGGAAGCTCCGTCAGAGATTGCTTTGACGAGGACCCTTTGATGCTCAAGTCAGCAAGATAGATCAATAGAGAGGAAAGAGCAGCAGAGTTTCAGCATCTATGTTGGCCAACCTACCTGGAGGGGCTCTCGCTTATCTCTATTTATAGAGGGAGCAAAGTAGAGGTGAAAGGACAGGTGATGATGTCAATCATGTCCTATTGCACGATGCCACATAGGCATCTTTAAATAGCTCTGAAGGTAGGTGTGCCTTATGTTCGGTGCGCACATGGCCGTGATGGCGGATGCTACCGCATGTGGGACACAATAAATAACCTCGTGGGCACAATTAATGAATTCGTAGCATCCCATCACGGTGCACAGTGAGCCGACTAGGGAATAGCATCTGAGTGATGTAACCTGATGTAGCCTGACAGGTTGGCGTGGTAGCCACATTTGGCATTCGGCTATTTGGCTGAGACCCACGCTGTGGGGGTTGATAGAATAAGCCCATTGAGGGGTGGCACCCCATCATCGATTGGCGTAGTCAGTTGAACATCGAGCAAGCACCCGGCTACATGCCGAGTGTCATTTGCCGTAGGTGGCATGTCAAACTTAGTCAGCTTGATTCCGACTCGGTTAACCATGTAGACCCTAATCGGCCAACTGTCATCGATACTAGTCGATGAAGAGCCGATTGGACGAGACTCGCTGATCTAAGCCGGATTGAACCGTAGTAGCCTAATCGGTGTAGCTCTCTTAATCGGCTGAGAGCCGAGAAAGCAGGATAGTCGGTTGAGTGACGAGGATCAACCCCAACATATATATATATATATATATATATATATATATATATATATATATATATATAATATATATATATATATATATATATAGCTTTTTTCTTTTATAAGCTAACGGAGGAGTTCGAAGGATATTAGCTGAGCTGGCATGTTAAAAAAAACGTAGCATTCAATGGGATGCGATGTGACCGTCATCGTTTTCTCCACTGCTGTCTTCCGATAACACCCCCCCCCCCCACCTGCCTCCTCTCTTCTTCTCTCTCTCGCCCCCACCCACGGTCGCCGTCTTCTGATAAACCCCCACCTGCACCTCCTCTCTTCTTCTCTCTCTCCCCCCACCCACTGCTGTCGTCTTCCGATAACCCCCCAACCGTGCCTCCTCTCTTCTCCTCTGCCAATTGTCATTTTTATGTTTTTTTCATTTACTCTTGTCATATTCCTCCCTAGAATCTTACATACTAGAAAAGGAATTATGGGGCTGATGTTTTATGCTTGGATACAAGAATTGGATATGAGATTGAAGTAGGACATAAGTTTGTTGAGTAATTATCCTTGGGTATTGGCAGCAGTTGTTGGCTGAATATAGGAGATGGTTGCTAAATATACAAGGATTACTAATTTACAGTGAATTACCCATTATCTTTGAATCAAATGGATTGAATAGCAAATTTCCAGTCTAAGTTCATGGGCATGCAACTACCGAACTTAATTGTGATGATATGCAAGATTTTTTTTCTTTTTTTTTTTTTGAGTAATGATATTATTTTGAAACTTGATGCATATAACTTTTTGTAACAGTTTTAACTTCACATATTATCGTATCCTGGAACATTAAATTTATTAGCTCAGCAAAGAGACGCAAAAACCAAGGAGTGGATGATTTAGGGAATGGATTTATCGAATTTTCTTATGATCAAAATTGCATGGAGTGAGTTGAATAAGGCTGACTGGCTGTATAGCTATGAATTTGTAAGAAGTTATGCTGCAAAAAACAAGGGACCTGTAAAGCTATTTTTAAGTTCTTAGTCAACTAGTAGTATATCAAAATAAAATGGTGGTTGGAGTGATGTGGCTTTTCTTTCAATGACAAGATCAGTTTGACTGATTTTAACAGGAAGCTGGCATAGAAGTCGATCCTTTTGGGGACTTAAATACAGAGACAGAGAAAAAATTGGGTCAGCTTGTTTGTGAGAAGTGAGCTTATAATGTTGCTATTAAATTTTTTCATTCTCCTTTCTTACAAGAACTGTTGGCTAAGCTCATGATCTTCTTACATGCCAACACAGATATGACACTGATTTTTATATTCTTTATCGGTATCCTTTGGCCGTGAGACCATTCTACACCATGCCCTGTTATGATGATCCAGCATATAGTAATTCATTTGATGTCTTCATTCGAGGTGAGAAGTAAATTCTTTTTGTTGATTACTGAAAATTCTATTGATGGTAGTTTATAGTCTCAGTGATTTTTATGGTGACAAGCTAATGAAAATTGTATACTCTGATAACATTTTAAGTTCTAGTGGTACCATTTTCATATGATGAATTTCTTCAAATTACAAAGTCTTCTTTTATGTTACATGCATGCCTTTTCTCCTGCCTAAAATGAGGTCAACCAGGCATGTGATTACAAGTATTGTTGTAATTCAATTTTTGAACGTCATATAGAAAATCATGCAACTCTTCCATGCTCTGATTCGATTAACGTGAGTCAAAAGTGTTAATTAAATTGCACATGGATTTTATGTTGTCTGTAGTGTTCTTTGCCAGTAAATATGTAGTCTGAGACACGGTTGTTGGATCGTATGAAGAGCATGTATTCGACTAGTCATATGGGTACAGAGCGACCTGTGCAAAGCTAATTATAAGTGTATGCTATATTGCAGGCTTACATGGGTTCTTTATACATGGGTTCTTTATTTAGTCAGATTGTACATATGTATGACCAGATCTACTTGTGTTTAATATTGTAATCTAATGATTTTAGTGTCTTAATTTGTTCCTTCCAAACTGCTATAATTTTTTTGGGCTTCTTCGTACACATTTTTAAGACCTACCTACATATGAGAAGCAAGCAAGACATGTCTGAGTATATTTTTCATGAAAAATATTTTGGTTTAGGATGGTCAAGAATCACGTTTGAATGATCAGAGCATGCCTACCATCCACTAGAAAGCAATTAAGAGTTGCCTACTCGCAGAAAGATAAACTGAAGGTCCTACTGTATCTTCACCGGCTTTTTTATCGGTCCTTATTGGTGTATATCTGATGAAAAAGAGAAGGAGAGATTTATTTTTATTTTTCTTCACACTGAATCAAAAGTGTGTACAAAGACCTATAAATACAAATATGTAGACCCAAATATAGATAGGGAATAACAAGAATATGCCAAAGAATAATCAAGAATATGCTACGGAATAAATCCCTGGACCTTTAATTAGATTTTTTCCAATTAAGCTCATTCCTTCCAATACTCCCCCTCAAGATGAGGCGAAGATATCTCGAAGTCTCATCTTGTCAGTCAATCCAGAAAAAGACAATGAGCTAAGCCCTTTGGTTAGAATGTCTGCCACCTGATCAGAAGATCGAATATAGGTAATGCAGATCTGACCCTGATTAATCTTTTCTTTGATAAAATGACGGTCAATCTCGATATGTTTGGTACGATCATGCTGTATCGGATTGCTTACAATCTCAATCGCTGCTTTGTTGTCACAATATAACCGAAGAAGAAATTTGTTTAGAAGTTGTAATTCCTGAAGCAGCTTCTGAAGTCAAAGAAGTTCACATATGCCTAGAGTCATTGCTCTATATTCAGCTTCTGCTGATGATCTAGCTACCACTGACTGTTTCTTGCTTCTCCAGGTAACTAAATTACCCCCTACATATGTACAATATCCAGAAGTAGATCGCCTATCATCCAATGATCCAGCCCAATCTGCATCAGTAAATCCCTCAACCTGGAATGTGTTGTGTTGGGAGAACAACAAACCACGACCAGGACATCCTTTCAGATAGCGTAATACTCTGAAAGCTCTCTCCATGTGTGATTTTCGTGGATCATGCATGTATTGACTGATGACACTGACAGCATAGGCTATGTCGGGTCTTGTATGTGAAAGATATATCAACCTTCCAACTAACCGTTGGTACCTTTCTCGATCAACAGGAGTTCCACCATCTGTCACTGTTCGATGATTCTGATTTATTAGAGTAGTAGCAGGTTTACACCCCAACATCCCAGTCTCAGAAAGCAAATCTAGTACATACTTTCGTTGTGACAGAAAAATATCTTTGGATGATCGTCCAACTTCTATGCCCAAAAAATATCTTAGTGGACCCAGATCTTTTACCTCAAATACTTGCTTTAGTTTTTCTTTGAGTTGTTTAATCTCATGATGATCATCTCCTGTTATTACAATATCATCAACATAAACTAAGAGTATAGTTTTCTTTCCCTTGAGATGTCTATAGAATAGAGTATCATCTGCATTACTCTGTTTATATCCCATTCCTTTTACAGTCCGACTGAATCGATCAAACCAGGTTCGAGGAGACTGTTTAAGACCATAAAGTGAATGCTTTAGCTTACAGACTTTTCCAATTGTTGCTTTAGTCTCAAATCCTGGTGGTATCTGCATGTATACTTCCTCCTGAAGATCTCCATGAAGAAATGCATTCTTCACATCTAACTGATGTAATTCCCAGTCAAAATTAGCAGCACATGATATAAGTGTTCGAACAGAGTTCATCTTGGCCACTGGAGCAAAGGTTTCATCATAGTCTACTCCATATATTTGAGTGTATCCCTTTGCTACTAACCGAGCTTTGTATCTTTCCACCTTGCCTTCTGGAGTCTGCTTTATAGTGTACACCCATTTACACCCTACAGGATGCTTTCCAGCTGGCAGAGTGACCAGATCCCACGTCTGATTTTTGGATAAAGCAGTCATCTCTTCTAACATTGCTTCCTTCCACTTAGGTTCTGCCATAGCCTTTTGCCAGGTACTAGAAATACAGACAGAGTCTAATGCAGCTATAAAGCTTTGATAAGATGGAGACACATTCTTATATGAAACATAATTAGTGATATCATAACGGTAACGAGCAGGAGGAACAATTGAGCGAGTACCCTTCCGTTTTGCAATAGAAATATTAAGATTAGAAATAGAAGAAGTAGTAGAAATATTGTTACCATTAGGAGACTCTGGAGAAGAAGCTTCAAGCGGTGGAGATACATGGGCAATTGGTGGTGAATGCACACTGGACTCTTCTTCTTTCTCAACACTAGGCTCCCTCTGAACATCATTCTCAATACTAGGCTCCCTCTGAACATCATTACTATGATACTCCCCCTGGGCACCAGAATTTGGTGTGTATAGAAAGTCACCCGGAAGAAGTAATTCTGGTGTCTTATTATCAGATAGACGACTTCCATAATAAGCTTCAGTTTCTCAAAAAGTAACATCCATAGTAATAAGCATTCGCCGCTCAGGGGGATAATAGCACTTGTATCCCTTTTGAGTAGCAGGGTAACCAACAAAGACACACTTTAATGCTCGTGGATCTAGTTTTCCTACTGAAGGTCTATGATCACGAGCAAAACAAACACATCCAAAGACCCTAGGAGTGACTACATAATCAGTAGACCCTTTCAAACATTGTATGGGAGACTTAAACCCGAGTGTTCTTAGAGGCATACGATTGATCAAGTAAGCCGCGGTCAAGACAGCCTCACCCCACAAAAATTTAGGAACTTGCATGGTAAAAAGTAAGGATCGGGCTATTTCCAATAAGTACCGATTTTTTCTTTCGGCAACTCTATTTTGAGCAGGAGTATCAACACAAGTGGTTTGATGAAGAATTCCGTGAGTTTGAAGATACGCACGGAACTCCTGATTAATGTATTCTGTGCCATTGTCAGAACGTAGAATTTTAATTTTAACACCAAACTGAGTACCTACAAGTTTATGAAACTCTTTAAAACAGTTTAAAACTTTCATTTTTTCCTTCAATAAATAGACCCAAGTTACTCGACTAAAATAATCAATGAAGATAACAAACCACCTATGGCCCTTGAGAGTATTGGTACTACATGGTCCCCATACATCAGAGTGAATTAAAGCAAAAGGTTGAGAACTTCTAATTCCAGATATAGGAAATACTGCTCTGGTGTGTTTAGCCAATTCACAATGATCACAAACTAACAAATTTTTATTGCATTTAGTTGATAAAGATGGAAATAAGCGACTAAGAATAGAAAAAGGAATGTGACCCAGCCTACGATGATGTAACATAAGTTCTGAAGTGGCACCTTCAGCAGACAATGCATACCCCATCAAAGAAGAGCTCATACTTTTCTCATCAGTTGATAGATAATAGAGTCCATTGTGCATTCTACCACCCCCAAGTATCTTCCCCGTTCTCTGCTCCTGAAATAGACAATGTGAAGGCCAAAAAGTGACAGAGCAGTTCAAATCTCTAGTAACAGAGCTGATAGAGAGTAAATTTGTAGGAAAGGATGGAACATGCAATACTGATGATAATCTTAAGTTAGGAGTACAGTCAATGGATCCTTTTCCTGAAACAGGGGTAAAAGATCCATCAGCTATTCTGACTTTGTCATGTCCTGAACATGGTGAATATGAAATAAAACTATTAGGTGCCCCTGTCATGTGACTGGATGCTCCTGAGTCTATTACCCAGGAGTTAGATGTCCCGCAAGTAAATGCATGTGATAACTTATATGAAGTACCTGAGTGTGCAAAAAGAGAGGAATCAAGATATTCGTCCTGGTGGCTAGACTGCTCCAAAGTAGAAGGTGTGGTGTTAGAAGATGATTCATACTTTTCCATCATTCGTCGGAAGGTCTGATACTCCTCTGTAGATAAACTGTGTATAGCACCCTCGGTCTCTTCAGAGAGATTGGCTTGGGCAGGTCCACGAACATGATTCTATCCTCCAGTTCTTCCACCACTACGACGACCACCACGGCCCCGACTACCATGCCCAGGCTGATTTGGGCGGCCATGGAGATCCCAGCAAAATGCCTTAGTGTGCCCAGGCTTTTTACAATGAAAACATACCTTCTCACCTACTTGCTGTGGCTGTACGGTAAGAGCTGATCTTATAGAACTATTGGAGTCAGAAGTCACTCGTCGCCGTGTCTCCTCGCTTAAAACAGTAGAGAAAACTTGACCTAAACTAGATAAAATATCTCTGGCGAGGAGCTGAACTCTGACAGATTCATATTCCGGATTCAGACCATATAGAAAGTCCTGGACCCGTTCTTCTTCTAAATATTTCTGAAATCCATCAACATCGATGGAACATTGTGGAGCAAAATTTCTATAATGATCAGCTTCGGACCAAAGACGTTTCAACTCGATGGCATATTCAGTGATAGATAAATCTCCCTGATGAAGCTGACGCAATTGAGAACGGATCTCAAATGCTTGAGCAGAATTCTGCTTCTGTGAGAACATTTGGGCCACCGTCTCCCAGACTTCCTGTGCAGTCTCCAGTAGTTGCACACTTCTTGCCACATTTGGTGTCATGGTATTTAGAAGAAATGCTAGAACAACAGAGTTCTCCATTCTCCATTGAGCCATATCCTGCTCATTATTAGCAGGTTTCTTCTTTGTGCCGGTGAGATATCCTTCCAAGCCTCGCCCTTGTACAAGTAGACGAGTGCTCCTCTCCCATTGTAAATATGTCGTTGGGCCATCAAGTTTTACAGCCACTTGAAGAGCATTCAGCGATCCACTATCTCTTGACGAACCCCCTGATCGAGTGGCAACTGTAATAAGCCGATCCAGCAGACCTTCAAGATCTTGCATAGTAATTGGATTGGCCATACAAACAAAATGATAATCTCACTGATACACTATCAATGAATCACCAGATACACGAATTACCGGACACACCGTAAACACAGGCTTCTAGGCATAAAAATTCTCCATTTTTTTTTCTTTCCCTTTTTTTTTCTTTTTTTTCTTTTTTTCTTTTTTTTTTTTGGTAAATGAAATAAAAGAAAGTGTTAAAAAAGGAAGCTGTGGCTTTTACCAATTATGTATCCCGTGAAGCACGGGATTGCTGCCGCTACCTCGCCGGCGACGCCGTCGGGGGCTGGAGGAGGAGGAAGAGGATATATTGCAGTGGCCGCCACGACGCCGGCCGGGAGGTGGAGAAAGGGGTTTTGGCCGGGAAGGAAGGGGTTTCGGCCGGGAAGAAAAGGGGGGTTGCGGTGGCGATGGCTGCGGATGGACTTGGCGGATGCGGAGGCTTTGGAGGGGCTTCGGCCGGGGCTGCGGATGGACTCGGCAGATGCGGAAGCTTTGAAAGGGCTTCGGCCGGGAAGAAGGTGCTCGGATGGACTCGGCGGATGCCGGCGAAGGGGTTTCGGCCGGGAAGAAAGGGTGCGGTGGCGATGGCTACGGATGGATTTGGCGGATGCGGAGGCTTTGGAGGGACTTCGGCCGGGAAGAAGGGGCTCGACGGAGGCGGCCGGTGAGAAAGAGCGCTGCGATGGCTGTGGTGGCGACAGGGAAGAACGTTGACGCCGGGGTTTCGAAGGGGTTTTGCAGGCGCCCGAGAAGAAAGATGGCAGCAGTTTGCTGTGAAGAGAAAAAAAATAATAATAATAATATTGAAAAACGAGGGCAGAGGTGGGCGGAGGAAAAGAGGTTTTTTTTTTCTTTAAGAAGGGGAAGGAAGAAAGAATGGATCAGAACCCGGAAGCTCTGATACCATGATGAAAAAGAGAAGGAGAGATTTATTTTTATTTTTCTTCATACTGAATCAAAAGTGTGTACAAAGACCTATAAATACAAATATGTAGACCCAAATATAGATAGGGAATAACAAGAATATGCCAAAGAATAATCAAGAATATGCTACGGAATAAATCCCTGGACCTTTAATTAGATTTTTTCCAATTAAGCTCATTCCTTCCAATAATATCCAATGCAGGTGTATTGCCGTACATATGCAATGTTAGCCAAGCGTGTTCTAGCCATTTGCCTGCACATCAGCAGCATGTTATTTCTTATTTTTGCTGTTGATGTTGAAATGCCATACCTTGGCAGTGCCAATTCTATATTTCAAAATTCTCCTTAGGAATCTTGACATAATTTTCATTTTTTCCTTTTAGGTTTTTTTGACCTTAGTCTAGTCTATTCATCGTCAACTATGGAGCAGACAAATTTATAATCCTTTTAAATTGGTACCTAAGAACAGTTTTTAATGATAATTCCTATGTTTATCCTTTAATCGTAATTCTTTTGGCAAAGGATGGTCACATTCAGGAGTTAGAGCTGAGAATGAGTCAATCTTCTCCTCAGACAAGGCTTCTCTAATCTATATATAGTTTCTGATTCTGAGGTTTTATCAGGTGCTTAGTTCCGATAAATTTTGTAAGTTAGTAGCTTTTTGCATCCCTTAAACTTTGCTGATTAGTGGCTTGTATATTTTGGAGAACAACATATTCAAATGTAGCAAATGCCCTTGGCAGGACTGAACGCCATTAATTGGTTCATATTTTAAGTCAA
Source organism: Elaeis guineensis (assembly GCF_000442705.2). Classification (NCBI taxonomy): domain Eukaryota; kingdom Viridiplantae; phylum Streptophyta; class Magnoliopsida; order Arecales; family Arecaceae; genus Elaeis; species Elaeis guineensis. Next base: position 1,065,691 of record NC_025999.2, read on the forward strand.
GTCAAAAATACCATGTTTACATGGCTTCCTAAAGCTCTCTGTTTTTCAGATTAGGCCATGTAGGATCAGAACAAATAATATCTGAATAAATAATAACACATAAACGTTGTACATCCATTATTATCATGCTTTTTCTGGAATATACAAGATTACCATGCTCTTCGGTTTCCTACCATCATATCTGGACTATATATGATGATTATAGAATCTGAGAATTTGCTAAAAGAAAATGACATTACCATTTATATTTGAAAAAATATAATTTTATTCCAGAGATGCTGTGCCACGTATTAGATGCCCATCCATGTCTGAGTCCTGTTACTTTAGTTGTCATGATTTTGAGTCGCATAGGATAGTTTAGAACTTCGGTATGTGTAGAAAGTTGATTCCAAAAACAATGTAAAATATGCTGGAAATATGCAATGTTCCACTGTGCTCTAATCGGTTTTGACATTTCTTCCAGGCGAGCAGATAATTTCAGGGGCTCAAAGAATACACTTACCTGAGTTATCGACTAAACGTGCAGAGGCATGTGGAATTGATGTCAAGACTATATCAACGTACATTGACTCTTTCCGGTATGAAGTCACATTTTTTAATCATTTTTCTTCCACATTTTTTGTGCATTTTCTTTTCTTTTCGTGTTTTTCCAGTAAAAGCGGCATAGTTTTTTTTTTTTGTGAATATGCATGCATCAATATGAAAAGCTGAAACCCTGTGTTGTCTGTGGTGCTCGTGTCAGAGGAATGATTTGGTTGCTGAAGCTTCATAATTGTTAACTATTTGGATTTGATATCTTAAGATTCGGTCCACATTGAGTTCACAGCGAGGTCCACGATAAAAAATGGAGTCCAACGAAACCGAAATCACCTCAAACGGAGTCCGAGTGGTCGAGATACGTACTTTTGAAGCTTGCATGAAATTCGAGAAGATGGAGGACCGTCGGCGGAGCGGTGGCGGGCCGACGGAGCGGCGGTGGCGCGGCTGCAGGAGGCGGGATGCTGCCCAGCGCACTGCAGCACGAGGCCGAGGCACGCAGGGCGCGGCCCAGCACGGGGCGCGCGACCCGGCCAAGGCACGTGCACGCGGCACAGCCCGGGCCCAGGCGCCCGGTGCGGGCGCTGCCCAGGCCCGTGCGCGCAGGCCGGTCCATGCCCAGGCATCGTGCCTAGGGCCTGTACTCGAAACACCGTAGACCAAGTAGTCCATGGCCAGTGCGTAGACCGCGTGGGCATTTTCCATGCATTTCGTACGGTCCATGACACTGTTCCGTGGACCGGCAACGATCGGAGGGCGTGGGTAGCTTGCGTTCTTGATCCAATGGCTGGAAAGGTTATTTGACTTTGTTTAGGACTCCTAATCTCTTTCTAATTGAGTGTTTAAGCCTATAAAGGCCTGGGAACAGTCAGGGAGGCTTGTGGTGGCTTGTTTTTCTCTGTGGATGCACGAACGGGCTGTGCAGCACGAAGATCAGAACCCGAGAGAAGAGAGAGCCGTACGCTAGGAGAGAAAGAGCAGGGTCCTGGACAGCGGACAGCGATCACTTCAGGGGTTCAGGGGGGTCTTCTTAGAAAGAGAGCTTTTGTGAGAGAGAACTTTCTGTGAGGGAGAAATTGGGTGTACAAGGGTAGAGGGTGAGATCTCCTCTTGTAAAATTTTTTTTTCATAGTAAAGTTTGCATGCCCCATGGAAGCGAACCCTTTTGTGGCTGATTCATGTATTTTGATTGTTTTGTTTTATTTCTTCTTTCTTCCCACTGCATCGCGTGGTATTGAAAAGGTCTTGAGAGGTGGTGTCTTAGCCAGACATCCACCCAACAAGTGGTATCAGAGCGAGGTGGTACAAGGACGCAGATTGCAGCGGTAGTGAACAAGACTGAAAATGGAGAAGACAGGAACAATCAAGATGGAGATCAACAAATTTGATGGTAAGAGTAATTTCTCCTTGTGGCAGGCAAGGGTGAAGGACGTGCTCATCCAACAAGGGTTGATCGATGCCCTCTTGTGTAAGAAGAAGCCAACCACCATGAAGGTGCAGGATTGGAAATGGCTACGGATGCATGCGGTGAGTACTATCCGCATGTACCTAGCGGATGAGGTGGTGATCCATGTGCTGAGCGAGACTTTTCTGACGGTGCTGTGATCGAAGCTCAAGGAGTTGTACATGACAAAGTCTCTCACCAACACTCTTTTCCTCTGGAGGCAGTTTTACCAGCTGCGGATGACTGAGAGACGGAGCATACAGGAGCATCTAAGCCACTTCCAAAAGATCCTCACCGACCTCTTTAGCGTTGGTGAGAATGTTGAGGAGAAGATCAGGGCATTGATTTTGTTAGCGTCACTTCTCCTTTTGTACGAGTTCTTGATGACTGCTCTTCTAGTGGGAAAGAGCACTATCAAGATTGACGAGGTCACCACGGCGATACTCCAGAACGATGTTCTCAGGAGGGAGAACCCGGCTTCGAGCTCAGGTGGCGGTAGCTCAGCTTTAGTGGCTTTTGGAGGAGCAGGAGGTGGTAGACGGAGCGACAGGAGATCGCGACGAGGACGGTCCAAGTCCAAGAGGGACTTGAGCAAAATCAGGTGTTACCGGTGTGAGAAGTTGGGGCATCTAGTCAGAGATTGCCCTCAACTCAAAAATCGGACGATGGCTGCTGTAGCGACGACCGACAGCGATTCAGATGAAGATATCCTGGAGATATCTGATGAGGTATCTACTTCTTTCCAGCAGTGGATATTAGATTCTGCATACTCCTATCATGTATGTTGCAGAGAGGAGCAGTTTGACTCCCTGGAGAACAGTGAGGGCACTGTATATCTATCGGATAGATCGAGTTGTGCGATCAGAGGCATCGGGATGGTCAGCTGGAGGACACATGATGGTGCAGTGAGGAGATTAGGGGAGGTTCGATACATACCTGATTTCAGATGGAATCTTATCTCACTTAGCAGACTGGATTCAAGAGGCTACAGGACGGTAGCTGGTGCATGAATCCTGAGGGTGCTACGCGACGATAGGATTGTGCTGGAGGGGAAGAAGGGGAGCAGAGGATATTATTACCTGATAGGAAGTCCAGTGCGAGGTGGAGCTTCGGAAGCCAGATGGAGCCCAGAGAGAGGTGAAGCTCCAGGTGGAGGTGGATCGGGCATGAGACAGGAGACTCAGGAGGACGAGAGGCGACGTCGCTAGATGAGATTCCTATTGCCGCAGGATGATGCCCCGAGTAGGTTTCAGGTCTGGAGGAGCACAACATACGACAGAGATGGGATCGAGCAGCCTGACTCGACTCCTATGTTTGTCCATCCATGATCAGCAGGCGATTGCCCCAGGGTGTGGGGGCAAGGAGATCCAGAAGCTCTCAAAGTTAGGTAAAGATCGAATATCGAGTCGAGATGGAGATTGTTAGGATTTGACGTCTCGAGATTCGATTCACATTGAGCCCACAGCGAGCTTCGCGATGAAAAATGGAGTCCAACGAGATCGAGATAACATCAAACGGAATCCGGATGGTCGAGATACAAACTTTTGAAGCTTGCACGGAATTCGAGGCGATGGAGGACCGCTGGCGGCCGACGGCGGGCCGACGGAGCGGCGAAGGTGCGGCCGCAAGAGGCGGGATGTCGCCCAGTGCGCGGCAGCACGCAGGGCACTGCCCGACACAGGGCGCGTGGCCCAAGCGCAAGCGCACGGCCCGGCCCAGGCGCATGCGGGGTGCAGCTCGGGCCCAAGCGCCCGACGCGGGCACCGCCCAAGCCCGCATGCACGGGCCAGCCCAGGCCCAGGTGCCGCGCCTGGGGTCTGTACCCCAGTCCACCGTGGATCGGGTGGTCCACGGCCCAATGCATGGACCGCGTGGGTGTTTTTCATACGTTTCGCACGGTCCACGGCACTATTCTATAGACCGACGTATGATCGGAGGGTGTGGGTGGCTTGTGGTCTTGATCCAATTGCTGGGAATGTTATTTGGCTTTGTTTTGGACTCCTATCTCTTTCTAATTGAGTGTTTAAGCCTATAAAGGCCTGGGAACTGTCAGGGAGGCTTGTGGTGGCTTGTTTTTCTCTATGGACATACGGACGGACTGTGCGACGTGAAGATCAGAACTCGAGAGAAGAGAGAGAGAGCCGTATGCTGGGAAAGAAGAAGCAGGGCTCCTGGACAGCGGATAGCGATCACTTCAGGGGTTCAAGGGGGTCTTCCTAGAGAGAGAGCTTTTGTGAGGGAGAATTTTCTGTGAGGGAGAAATTGGATGTACGAGGATAAAGGGTGAGATCTTCTCTTGTAAAATTTCTTTTTTATAGTGAAGTTTGTATGCCCCATGGAGGTGAGCCTTTTTGTGGCTGATCCACATATTTTGATTGTTTTGTTTTATTTCTTCTTTCTTCTTTCTGCATCGCATGGTAATGAAAAGATCTTGGAAGATAGTATCCTGGTCAGACATTCACCCAACATTAACTCATGTAAACTTGTACTAAAATTGGTTAGAAATGGGTAAAATGTTTTCAGATTTTGAAATTTTAATGATTGGCTTCCAGATTAGGTGTTATAATTTCTCACCTTCACCATAGAAAACCTAAAAACAGGCTGGCTCTCTCATGCTTTATCATTCTCGTCTATTGATAGCTGCATCCCAACGGACTAATAGGGTCTGTTTGTTCCAGTTGCATGCGTGTATGATGTTTCTTAGTTGTCAGCAGAAGACCTGTATCAATACCCAGGATGCCAATTTCTCCAATTTGCAACTTGGAGGTCATAGCCAATGTGCATCTTGTAATCTATTCTTCTGTGGGTTTTTCATCTGTGGTCCACCTGGTCATGTATGACTGTAGCACTTTAGATAATTTATTTTACTAGCTTATTCATTGTAAAAATCAGGAAAAACAGAGGAGAAAAAAAAAAGAAGAAGAAAGAAAGCAATTTTACGGGAATGAAGTGTTAGTGCCTTAAAGGTTGCTTATTTCTGAAGTTGCAGATGTTGATTAGCACAGCTTCTCCTTGGTCCTTGCACAGTATCGAGAGGAATGGTGTCGTAAATGATCATTTTTATGCCATGCTTGATTTTAAAATGGATGCTTGGTTCATATGTGAATGATGAATTTTGCTTTATGGTGATCTGCTTCACTTTATTGCAGGTATGGTGCACCTCCGCATGGTGGGTTTGGTGTGGACCTGGAGCGAGTGGTTATGCTTTTCTGTGCGCTCAACAACATACGCAAAACATCACTGTTCCCTCGTGATCCACAGCGGCTGGTTCCGTGACAGTTTTGTTCTTCAATAATTCCACTTTAATAAAGTGTTATTGGCTATGTTGACGCAAAATCACATAAGCTTTTTGACATATCCAACAAATGGAATGCATTCTGTTGACATCTATGTTAATTGAATTAAAAGCATAACATTTTGGCCTTTTGATTGGTTAAGTTACCTGGCCTTTATTTCCTTGTGCACCTGTTGGAGGGGATTTTTTTTCCTTTGTTATGCTTCCGATGGGCTTTCTATGACAACACTAAAAATCCATGGTGTTTTTTCCTGCTGTTCAACTATGTTGAATCTCATCCTGTGCAGCAGACAATTTAGAGACATCTTCTTTGCTGGAAGAATTGTCATCATTTTATGAATTAATAATTCAGGAAACCATATATCAAGGTGGAAGGAAACCATAAATTGGGAGCCGAAGGTGACAAAAATGCTTCTCTCATCTATTTGAGTTCTGCTTCACAGATTCGTGTGTCCTACATTTTCTTTCAGCATTTGCTTCGCAGGTTTGTATTTTGCACATATTCTGTTGGTGCCTGCAACTTTGATTTCTTATGCTACATTCTGTTGTTATCCATTGTTGGTTTTCTGCTTGAGGTGGAGTAATGAGTCCATTGTTTTTCTGGTTCTCTTCGAGCAAAGGAAAGGAAATCATCGTTTTTCATTTTGTACCTTGCGTTCTCAATTTCTCGTGCTGGTTCGTTGCTTGCACTTTAGGATAGATGCATGGTTAACCAAACCAGGTTGACCATAATCGTCCATGGAAGGGGGGCTGTAACATGTTATGCTAGTGCTACCCTCCTAGCGTACAAGTGATTAGATGTTGAATAAAGCTTCAGTAAGTACTAAATTTGGAGACACACAGCAGGGGGGACCTGAAAGCATACACTCTGTGTCTCATCAGGCTGTGGAGAGTCGTGAAAGCATACAGGTATCAAACCAGACGAGACATGAAATGGAAGACTGGATGCTGTCAAACCAGGGAGAAGAGAAGAAAAAGAATTAGCATTTGAAAATGTCACGATTTTTGATTCAAACGTGTACTCATATGATACATGGGGAACTTTGCTTTTTGGAGTTATAGCGAAGAAGACCTACAAATATTATCATAACACATACAAAGTCCCATGCAACCACTGCTTGCTACCTCCCTCCCATTGACCTACCGTTTTTGCAGGCTACGCCTACAGCCACAGGGAGGCCAAACCGGTGAGTACCATCATGGTTCACCCTCAATGACCAACTCGTGCTTGTTTGGTTATGCCAGGGGATAGGGTAAACATAGGACGATATAACCTTGATCTACCAAGAGTTTAGAAGACGGAAGAAGTCGCTATCTTACGTCCTCGCTGTTTAAACTGGTGGAACAACGATGCTTTTGGCTTTGGAGGAATGGTAACAACAGAAGCATTTGGCAAAATGCCAACTACAAGATGCAAACACTTGGGACTCCTCTTTCACCTAGCATAGAGAAGGAAAACCAGCTCGAAGAGAGGACTAATGCTCTAGAAATGATCGAGATACAATGTGGGTTGTTACCGGCAGAAATTTTGGAGAAAATGTGAATGGCAAAAATTCTGGAGAAAATGTGAAAGGCAAAAAAAAAAAAAAATCTTATACTCTGCGTTTTTAATTCTTCCATACCCAGTAAACAAATTACAAATCTATTTTGAATAATGAAGAGAAGTGGGATCATGTGACTCCACATGCAGAGGATATATTCTGAAATGGAACGTTAGATGAGTTGTTTGAGCCTAGCAAAATGTGGCTGCCGCAAAAGAATTGTGCTAAAGTTTGACGGAAAATATATCAAAGGATGCAACGAGTAAGTTCCTTATTAGGAAATTTAATACTTTGGCTGTTGATAAATCTGTTATAGAACACCTGCATGAGATGATATGTATTTTTAATAGTTATAAACTACACAACATGTATATGAATGAAACCAAAATTATATCCTTTACTATTGATAAACTTGCTCGATCATGGAAAGATTTTAAAAGCTTGAAACATGAGATGATATTCCTTTTAAGGATTCGATTAACCATTTTCATATTAAGGAGCAATACCATAAATAAGATGAAACAGAGGAAAATGCTCATGTTACCAAAGTCCATATGGAGGAGAAAAATCAGTTAAACAAACCCACAAATAGGATTCTACCAATCTACTACAACTCACAAGAATAAACAGAAGAAAAGCACAAGCTTTCGTTATGAAAAATCTGGATACCATAAGACAATTTCTCAAAAACAAAGGTGCACAAGCAATAAAAGAAAATTTTGTTACAATGATATTAGAAACAATGTTCTTAAAAATAGGGTTTGGTGGATTGATTCTGGTGCAACCAAAAACATGTCCAAAGACAAAAATCTGTTTAAGAAATATGAACCAATAGAAGATGAAAGTATTTTCTACATAGGATTTGAATTCATTTTTGAAAAGACTACTTTATGTACTAGAAATTAGAAAAAAAAATATATATGCTAATGTTCTTAGTAACTTAAGGTTCAAATTAATATTTGAAGATAAATTTACTCTATCTAAAGGTAGAATCCTTCTAGAAAAAAATTATATTCATGAGGGCATGTTCAAGCTTAATATTAATAAGAATAAAATTTCTCATGCTCATATTGTTGAATCTTCTTATTTATGACATCAAAAAATTGATCAAATTGAACTTGCTAATGGATATAGAATAAATGTCTAATTATTTGTTTGTATATGCTAATTTTTGGTACTGATTTAAAAACTCACCCATGGTTCAAGGCTGAGAAGGCCCTTGCACACATTTATCAAGATCGCACAAAAAATAGGTTTAAATATAAAGCACATAGTTTACATTACTTACCGTTTTTAACACAAAATTGACAGGAGCATGCATGGGCAAACTTTCCACTACGGGCATCATATGCATTTATCAAATGACAAAATGTAAAAAATAGGGAAGGTTTAAATATTGAGCACATAGTTTACATTACTCACCGTTTTTAACACAATTAACAGGTTGAGCGTGCATGAGCAAACTTTCCACTACAAGCATCATATGCATTTATCAATCAACAAAATATTAAAAAAGGGAAAATATTTAATTGTTCAGATGCTATTGCAATGGGGAACATAGCTTGGTGCGATAGTAAAATGCTTGGGCTGACAGATGCAATCACATGGATTTGAGTCCCGTGGCAGTCACTTTGTGCAAATAAAAGCTGAAGATTAGTCTAATAGTTCATGCAACCCATTCCTCTATGACAGTCAAGCAGTAAGATCTGCATCTCTGAATAGTTTGATCGAGGGGCAAAAACATCAACATTCTGACCAAGGATTATAATATGGCAGAAGAGATTAGCATTCAGGTTTTCTTGGTCAGCAGGACACGACAGCGATATTCCCCAAGAGCCCATATTGGAAATATGTTTCGATACTGTGAATAACTAATCATGCAGTTTCTGTTGAAGACTCCCATAATTTCCTGTAGAACACAGACGCAAGCAAAGGAAAACATTAAGGAGGAAAAGCCAGACATGCATAAACAAAGGCAAGCATTGCAAAAAAAAAGTACCCAATATTTAGAAATTTTAATGTGCATATTCATGTAACACACATAATACAAGAAGCACCATTTTGTGCCCCCATTGTTACCTACTTGGGGTTCAGCAAAAGGAATCTTCCTTTCAGCTTACTACGAGTATTAGAGAAAGCCAGGTCAAGTCACCTTTTTGTATTGAGATCTGTTTTGTTAATTAATTTGACTATGTTGGGGCATCATCAAAGAAAACATGATTGAAGATAAAAATCAGCACAGGACAATGTAACATAGAAATAATATAATCTGATTTGGCATTGAACTTATCGGTCATTATACGAAGAAAGAGAGAAATCTCTCCTGAAAGCCCTTCAATGGACAAAATAATCTTGCAAGCAGTAACATAAAAGGTGTCACTTCAAACAAATAATAATGGATGATCAGTAGTAGATGATATATACCATTTTCTTTTAAATATCCATAAATGTTAGAAATAGTCTACATTTTTCAGGTTCTTTATAAATTGTTCAACATGTGCAAAACTGTGAGCTCTTTTTCAAGCTGTTAGTCAAGCTTCAACAAATCATGGGTTAGAGTGACATTTCATAGTTTGCTGAAATTAGTTGTGACTTACTTGTTGTGGAAAATTGCCACTCTCCATTTGCATATTAATCAACACCTTTGCTGCTCGGTGCAAAGGTTCTGGGTCTCTCTCAGCCTGTTCTAGATATGACACAACAAATTTACACGTTAGAGGCAATTTGACTAGTCAGCTCAGAAATAAAAACTTCAACCAAATAGAAATTTTGTAATTAATCTTTGAATTTGCTTATTCATAATATGTGGGACATTTCAGAGTTTCTTCTTTTTGGTTCAACAGCTTGACTGGAAACTTTATCAAATGATGACATTGGTGGCGCCAAAACATGAAGAATCAACATCAAATCATCCTCACTACCACTGATATGCTCCTGTCAAGCATGACATTTAATGGGAATTCTTGCGCTAGTCTTTTATGACTCATTCTGCATTTAAATTACAAGAATCTTCACAACAAGTCTTGATTACCTTTTTGATCAACTTGCTTCATTCAAGTTTTATTCATGGTTCAAAATTCACTCTTTCCAATGAAGTTTGTTTGCTAGATGTTAATTAAGAAACCTCTTTTTATAAATTTGAAGTATTCAAATCAAACTAAACTTCAATTCATCCAATTGTTAGCTTCGATTCATTGAGATATATGAGATTAGCAATGATGAAGAGATATTCCACACTTGCAGTTAATTGAATAACCTCCGCTTGATTTGCCAACAGCTGTTAGCTCAGCTGGTTGGCACCCTTCTCTCTCAATGAGAGGTCTTGAATTCAAACCTACTGCTTTGCCCAGGATGGTGCCACAGAAGGAAGAGCCTGTATCAACATCCATGCAATCAGATGTCCTGATGAAATCCTATGTAAATAATTTGTTTTGTACTAAACCACAAAAGTCTCCAACAAATAATGTGCAACATCATTTCCAAGGACATGAAGAATTTTGTTATTAAGAATTTTATTTGGCATGTTAATGATCTCATGATCCTATCAGAGGCCCAAGGTAGAGTCCCAATATCATGGATATCTTGCCATGAAAAAAGCCTCCACTTCAAAGGCAACAATCTAATATATATATATATATATATATATATATATATATGAAAGCAGAAACTAAGAGAAAATCAATTAGCAATTGAAGCTGTCCACATAAGCAACAACTTCTTACCTATGAATATCATCTAGATCACAATCAATCTTCTGGATGCCATGTGTCTCAACTATCCTATCTAACAATCCTTCAAGCATTGAATGACAGCATTATTATTAAAGGATTGCATTGAAGCCCACTTATGTGCATTAAATTCTGTCATGAAAGCATGATGTTACTGTACTATTGCAATTAAAACCCACTTATATATGTAGCTGAGAATATGGATTGACACCAAAAATTTGGATGGACGTTATGTTGTTATTCATAAATAATTTTTTGAAAAAAATGATCAACTATGTGACTTAGAACCCACGTGCAACACGTGGGCTCAAAACTAGTTACAATTTATAGCCAGACCATTTAGTAATTCATCTCAAGATTCTAGTTGATATCAACTTATTGCAAAAAACTGTAGTAACTTATTTCATCGACTTGATTCACACTCAACTTTGGTTTCATGGTTTACTCTTTCTATTAAATTAGGTTTGCTTGAAGTGAAATGAGAGTGTACACATATTGATTTAAGTATTAAAATTAAATCTAAATTTTGGTTAATACAAAGCTTAGTTTGTATTCATTAAAATACAATAGAGTAGTTATACATTGACCCTTTAGAAGAAAGAATGAAAATGATGAAGAGATGTAGTACACATGGTAATGGACCAAAATATCTGCTACAAATATCTTGAAATTGCTTGTTTCATATTAGATCATATTTTATTATGAATATTTTGTTACTTATTTCATACTAATTTTTAAAAGCAACTTGGCAAATTAGATAAAACACAGCAAATAATGCGAATATCATTCAAAGGATATGAAGAATCATGTTGGGAGGAAAGCATGGCCTAGAAAGTTTTTCATTTTAAGTTAGTGGTATGATAGTTCTATCAAAGGACCATAATAAAAGCACCAACATCAAGATTATTTAACATAAGCAACATCTTCATCCCAATAGCCACCATCATTGGACATAGCCAGGCTAGAAATTGAGTCTCAACATGTGATTCTATAGAATTCATGTAAACATTCTCAAAGGAGAGTTTTCATGCTATATATATATCAACAGGTTCGTGAATAGCTGGACAAGCAGAATAGAATCATACTGATGCTAACAATGCGTAATCTCTGTTGATGAATAGTAATTCTTAGTCTTGCTATATCAACATTTCTCAGATAGAAAAAGGTAGATGCAGCAGAATTAATTACATTGCCCACCGCTGCCAACAGTATCAGCATTATAAAATGACATTGCATTTTCAATATTAAAAGGAGATGAAATATTTGCAGCATACTTCAGATGAGCATGATAAGGATATTTCAACACCTTCCAGAGCAAGATACTCTTCAGAAGTAGACCATGCATCAAATCAACAATGAAGGCCTAAACAGTTTATAAACCAAAACATCCATCTGACTGATTGTCAGGTATATTGTATAATTTAGGTTGAACTTCAAGTTGAATGTCACTGATAGAATCCATACGAACCTTATCAATACCGCATAAAAAAAAATTGTTGTTTTGAGCTTCATGACATACCTCATCAAGTCACCTTCCACAGTCATCTTCTTGTTATTTTCAGAACATTTTGATGGAAGAACTGATCCCAATATCCATCTCATACTGGCTAAAAAGTTGAAATCTCTGGGCCTTGGTTTGAAACTTAACATTATTTAAGGTACCCCAGGTCCTTGTACAACATGATGGCTAATCCTAACATCAGGAATTCATTCCATAGGGTGTTTTTTTTTTTTTTTTTTTTGATTTCCTCCAGATATACTTGGAAATATATGACGACACAACATCCATATAATTGCTATCTTAAAGATCTCAAAGCATAATTACTAATAAACCAATGTTTTAAAAACCAGTACCAAACCCGGTACCATCTTTTCATTGGAACTGTACAGTACAGGTATGATCCCAGCACAGACAGTACATATTGAAGCTGATAGTGTGAAAAATAATGAAAAATTTTTGGTACAGATCGGTAAGTTTGGTAAAAATACCATCGGAATACAACAGCATGGTTGCTATAAACTACTGAACTAGTATACAGGGTTTTAGCATCCCAACACCTGTACAAGTACCGTTTTCACACTGAAACAGTATGGGTACCGATGGTACCATTCCTCTCTGGTCATTTCTGAAGCCATGAATAAAACTGCTCCATTTGGAAGGTCCTAGATGTCCAACGAGCTATTGTGAAATCTAATCCTAACAAGTCCATGTTGGGAGTGGAAATCACTTAATGGAAATCAGAGATGTTATGGGTCTGGTATGGCAATCAGAATATTTAAGATGTTGGTATAAGGAAACAAGTACTTGAAAAAAAGAATAGAAAAACAACATTATAATTAATCATCAACTGCACCAGTATCAGTATGAACACATTATATCTTAGTGCATAGCTTAACATTAGCCAAAAGTAACCTGGGACATAACTGCATCGATATGTATTCCATTATTTTCAGTGCATAATTTAATATTGGACACTACTAAGCCAAGACATATCAAGGCACATCTCCATCAATCTCAAGCCTACACTTTCTTTTGTCACACTCAGATATTTAAACAAACATGAGACAATTTGACAGGACTTTAATGCATCATCATGACAAATCAATAATCATGAATCTTAATCAGTTCATAAAAAACAGACCTGCCCAGCATCAATTAGAGCTAAGATGGCCCATGCAGTGTTCGCTGCATGACATCGGTCGCCCTCAAGATTTGAATACACCTATTTATGAGGAAAAAAATGAGTTTCCAAAATGAATGAAGCAAGAGAGCAAAATCGGAGACTATGATTGACTTTATTTGAAGCAGAGGCTAAATCCAGCCAGATGGGCATCAAAAATTCATGAGATAGCGACTGGCAAACCAACCGTGTAGTAGAAAATTTAGTAAAAACACTATAATTGCACTGTAGGATAATCGAGCTTGCATCATGAAGAGGACTTGATAATTTTGTTGCATGCAAAACAGGTAGACATGAAAACTCTAAAGCTCATAGCAAAATAATTGATAGTTTAGAAAACTGGAAATGTAAACCAACCTTCAAGCTTTTGACCCACTAAGTTTTATCAAAGAAATGAATATTTCCTCGCAACTTAAGTATTTTTGAGAAGGCAGTTCCATTGGAAGAGCTTAAGCTTTTCAGCATCCTTTCAAGGATCTCTAAATGGCAGGACATTCTAGATATTTCTTGCAAGAAGACTAGGCAAATTCAACCAGGAAAAGATTGGAAGATTGTGCAGAAAGGACTCAGCTAAAACCCACCACTCATGTACACGAGGATTGCTGAGGTATCTCATCATAACCCCTTGGTGTGAGAGTTTCCTACTCACTTAACGCCTGTTCTATCTGTATTGTATATGAGAATGGCTGATGCTTTAGTTTGATATCAGAGTCACGCAGAAAGTCCTAAACTGCGAGGGGAAGGCCAATTCATGCACAAAGGGATGTAGGCAAGTTCTACAATGACTTTGGTCATGAGGAAAAGTTAAATAAAAGATACCAAGCCCAAAGTTTTAATTAAGACCCATAAGTTGTCTAGCTTAAATATGTTTCCATTACCATTCTTGCTGTCCCATTCTCAGTAGATAAAATAAGCTAGTGAGAACACATTTAACAAAAACAGCTTACATAAAGCTGGAAGTCAGATTAGCAAGTTACTTCAAAATAAGAAAAGAAGGTGACACTACATAGGAACAACATTTGTGGAACTAAAAAGAAAGATAAAATAGGAGAACAGAACTATCCTTAGGGGCCTTTACAACACTAAAGTCCAATAAGGATTTGCTATTACAGAACTCATTTAAAAGCATAAACTGTGGTGCAGATTGTCAAACCGGATACAGAAGATAGAGACAAGAAGAGGAGATCCTCTTTCTTTTTTTCTTTTTTTTTTTTTTGGTGGGTTGGTTTTGGGGGGGGGGGTGCCTATCAGAAAAGCAACTTCTGAGCTACAAGGTGAAGAAAAGGGGGGAAAAAATCTCTGAAAAGAATCATGAATGATGTGTCCAAAAAGAATTAACAGTGTCTGGTACCATGAAGCTTCTGACATGAAAATCCCTTATCATCTGAACGTGCAAACATAGGATAAGTCATATTATCATGGAAGAGGAGGAATATTAAACCTAAATTTTATTTGTTTAGTCAGTGTAACATCATCTTCAATTTGGATACAACTCTTCCATGCAGGTGCAGAGTAGAGGTACATTAACTGTAATACCATTAATGCTGCATGATAAGAAGTCTGTTCAAGTGCCACTATAACAATACAAATAGAGTATTGGCCTTTCAGTTCACCACAGTTCACCAAGCAGAAAAGATTTCTCAGCAAAATTGGGAAGTATATGAAATTGGCATAACATATACAGTTTTATTTTAAGTCAGGCAAGATACCAAGATCATCAGATTCTCCCACCAAAACACTATAAAAAGCCAGATTTATTAGTCAAATAAAGTTCAACATTTGAAACTCATCTGTATGCATAATCGAGAAAAGAAATATATGCTCAAACATTCTCATAGACTGTCTTATTTCTGTTCAAAAAATTCAAACAGATAACTTATGTTTCCCTTTTAAAATCAGGTACTTCTCAGCTATGAATTAATGTGAAAATAACATATAGACAAATCTCATTCAGAAAATGGAAGAAGTAACACCAATGTCTGTGTTGATACACTATAATATGGCATACTCCTGCACAAGAGTGAAAATAAAAAATAAAAAATCTGGAGCACATCTTGTTGGAAATAGTTACTTTGTTTTGACATGAAAGATAGCTCTCTCCCCAACCACCTGATGCCAGTTGTTTTGACAACAGAAATTGACACGCTTTACGGATGCTAGAGCTGTTCTGGTAGGTCCTTCCGGCAGCAATTAATCCCTTCACTCCAAACCATGTGCCATATGTGAAGCAAACAGCCCAAGAGCCATACCTGCAGAAAAATAATGTTAGAAGGCAACCCCACTCAAAATATTAATGAATTTAAGCTGTCTTTCAACAAAATAAGAAACATTATTGTGGGCTGTCACAGATGAGGTAGCAAGGCAGAAATATGTGTTGGTGCCATGAGACAGAATTTTGATGCAAATAGGAGACACTATGTACAAACCATGATCCATCAGGTTGCTGAATCATTTCAATGAACTTAGCTGCTTTTCTAATGCAATTTTCTATATCATCTCTGCGATGGCCAGGGTATAATTTCTTAAATGATGTCAGTGCCTGTATTGCAGCTGAAGTACATTCAACACATCTGCACAGCAACTATAACTCGTTAAATATTATCTGAAGAGAAATAGTAATAGAGAAAAAAAAAACTCTTCTAAAAGAGCCTAAGTATTGGAATCTTACGGATAATCGATAACAATGTCCCCAAAAGTTTCAGCAGGATTGATAATCTAATTGGAAAAGAGAAGTATTTCAATATACATCTCAAGAATGTTCCAAGAAGAAAAGATGAGCAAATAACAAATTGCTAGAAGCAATAATATGCTTAGCTAACCTAGAAAGTGTAACTTCAAGGGCCAGTCAAGGCTCTCAAGTTAGCTGACAAAAGGATTTTCTGCTGCAGTATCTATTTCGAATTTCAATAATTCTTTTAGAAGAAACTGACCTTCATGTTACACGGATACAATCTTCACTATTACGAATGTAGTTCCTCAAAGAATCCTTCTGTATGGGGATATTTTATGAAATCCCACTATGAGATGTAGAATATCATGCATGCAACAGTTTCTAGAATGAATATATTAGTTAATTTAATAGTTGAATTTGCTAATTGGTGCTTTCTTTATGTACCAGCAGAAAAGTATGGGACAAAATTTCAAACTTCTTTTCTTTATGTTCAAGCTTTTAAAACATGGCCAATCTCTTCCCAGGAAAATACATCCCATGAACGAGTGACTTTCCAATTCCAATCCTATCAAAGATTGACTCTAAGTTCTCAGTCACCCAAGAATGATTCGGGTTTCTAAAATGTAATCCATGCATTTAAGCAAAGAATAAAGATAAATTTAAGAAAAAGTGAATAAATAAACAAGGAGGTGCTTATTAAGATATTACAGAGGAAATTTTGGTGACCGCTAGTGATCAAAAATTTTAAGATTAGCATTGGGGGTAACCTGATATATGCACATAAAGTCAAAGGTATCCGAGTAAAATATGAATAGTAAATTGTTTTATAACATAGTTGAGGTACGTGTTGGCTGCTGCTTTGTTGTTAAGGATATACACGAGGTTAGGTCCACTGCTCAAGAACCATAATGCTTGAGAAACCGAGAGAGTTCAATAAAAATGAGAAATTGATTGAGAAGAATGAAAGTGGGTGGATGATTAATCAGAAAAAAGATACCTATTGCTTCCAGCAGCTATTATGAAGAATTGCATGGAAATACCAGAGGTAGGTAGGTGGTAATTTGGAATTAAAGATTTGATTATTTTCACGGCATACTATGTGATGCCCATGTCTAGCATTGTCATCCTAGTCATCAACGGGGAAGCAATTTCCGGAGAAGTGCTTTTGTAAGTGAACGGAAGAGATGTGACCAATACAACTTTAATATTTTAACTGTTAAAGAATTCTCAAGTATAATCACGAAAAAGCAAATCTAATATATGTATATAAGGTTTGACCATACTAGACCACACCAGATAGCACGAGACGTACCAAACCATACGAATTCAGTACCAAAATGTGGTAAGGGGGGTGTATTGATGCTCAATATGTCGAACCAGCCCAATACCAACACAACAAAAGGTTGGCACCGGTATGGAGCTAGCATTGAGACCGCCAACCTTTACATATACTACCATGGAGGCTCTGCTTCTGCAAAGATCTCCATTCATGACATAAATGCCCATTTTAATAATGCTATTAATAGCTTTTTATTTTAGATAATAAGGAGGGTTCTTATTTAATGTGATTCTTTCTCAAAATATAATATCATGAATAAGAAGCTTATTAGCTTTATTAAACCATATCAAATAAAGAACCTTTCATTAGTACTACTAAATTAATATACAAATAAATGACATTATTAATGATCATATTTGCATAACGTATGCTGACATTAATGAAAAATAATTTTCATTAGTATTGTACCCTATCCATATCCATCACAAGTCATTAGATTAAACTAATATTTTATTAATTTCTATTGTATTTTTATGATCATGATCTTACTTAGAAGTAAAAGTATAATCATCGATGACCCCGCCATATTGCATTTAAATATCCCCTAGATGCACTACTTTTTTATTTCTTATTATAAGTAGGTCTAATCATTATATTATTGTTTTATAATAATATGTTATTTTACTATATCAATAGAAACACATATCATTAAAATTTTGTATAGCGACAATATATTATAATCACAGTTTTATATCTTATGGGATGAAGATGTCCCGACTTTTCTATAAAACCGGATGTCCCGTTGTTCCGTCCTATCCTGATAACAGTCATGAACATGCATCCCAGTAGATATCCTCCATCTCACTCCCCTTCTTTCCTTTCTCTGTCTTTTTTTCTTTCCTTCTTTTCTTTCTTTTTTTCCACATTCCTTTCTTTTCTTTCCTTTTTCTTTCTTTTTTCTCCCTTCCTTTCTTTTTTTTTTTCATTTTTCTTCTTTTTTTCATCATCTTTCCTTCATTTCCTTCTTTCCTCCTCTCCTCGCATGGATGGGTTTCGGAGTCCCAAACCTATCCCAATCTCATTTTCCCAAAAGAATAGGATGGATGGCCGGGACACCCCCCATCTCGTTGGAACGTAAAACCTTGATCATAATATTAATATCAAAAAATTATTTTAGATAACATGAAATAAGATCAAAGCTTAGCAACAATATTGATAATATTAGTATTAATATTATTGGTAAAAAATACTTACTAAAATGAAAAAAAAAATTAAATTGTCATAGTCATGTCTATATTATCATACAAATTTTGTGATATACTCAATAAGCTTAATTTATACTAATTATTAGCATACTGATAACAATCTATACTGATACTCAATAAGGCTCAACTTATAAGTAAACTCTTATTTAGTATGGTTCTTTATTTCTCAAAATAATATATTTTTCTAACAGCTATTACAATATCATAATGGCACCATGATGGCTTTGACCAACTTACATAATGTTTTAAATATAATTTGTTACACTTCTATATTGCATTTTTATAATAATTTGAAAACTGATAAAAAAATCTTACCCTATGCAACCAAATATTTATCATCCTAGTAGTCAGGCCAATAACAAAACAACCTTATTGCAGAAAGCACCACATATGTGTAATCAACAATATTTACCTTAACTGATAACACACAACACAGCTTACCCAAAAGCAGAACGTCACTTTCATCACTAATTTATGGTTCTCCAAATCACTTTCACAATTCATATCCATTAAGGGTGTCCTTGGCTTGCACCATCTCATTTGGATAAACATTGCTGGTCTGCTTGTTGGATGTAACACCGCTTTTGGCACCTCTATGCTTTTATAATTAACTATACCATCTATCCTTCATTAATTCCTGAAGCTCACCTCCTCTTTACTTTTTGCAAGGAGGACTTCATGTGATTTTGTTCAAACCACCAGCTTATGGTTCATAGGGAATTCATGAAATCACTGGGATAACAAAATTTCAATAGTTCACCTTCAATATCTTCATAGACAAATAAGCATAACTGAACACTCAAGCATATTGACAGACAAAGCCACCGAAAGTGTATTTAAAAAACTGACTGACAGCCTCTGTACAAGAAACTGGTCAAAACAACATGGGGAAAATGATTCTAGACCATAATCACCCTCATAGAACAAGTCTGGGTTCAGAAAGAAACTGCATTTGTTATCAATAGAACTGAGCTCAATCTTAAATTGCCATGTAGCTTGAGGATCAATGTGCCTACTATTCTAAGACACCATCAAAGAGATTTTGGATGTGCAGCAGTACTGGAACTAGCTATAAAATTTACAAATTCATTTGATTCTCTTAATAAAAACATGAAGCTTTCTAATATTTTCTCCAAATAGTAACATTCATAAGTATGGTCTGCCTTTATCTAGAGATGCTATCTGAAGTGTCAAAAGTACTAGCTTAAAAAAAATTTTAAAAAAAAAATTTTAAAAAAAAAACACCCTGACAAAAAGGAAAAGACCTCACAAACTTGACCATAAAATTAAGAGTGTTTTCTTATTCACCAGTTGCATAGATACAAGAGGAAGCCATGCAGATGCCCATGGTAAATATTTTTATCTGAATAAATTTCCAAGAAGCTGAAAAAGAATTAAGGGATTATACACAAATACATCTTCTCAGTTTAAAAATAAGTAAAGATACTGTAAAAGAATTAGAGGATGCTACACAAATACATATTCTCAGTACAAAAATAAGTAAAGATAAAAATGCTGAGGAACTGTGAACAGCAAGGAAATATACATGTACAAGTACTCACCTCCAACCAAGCATAGGATCTTGCGAGTTCATAAGTTGCAAAACCACCATCTTTGTTCTACCAAAAAACCAACAAAGGATAACATAAAAGACCAGGGTTGTTGCATATAGTAAAAGACTAGCAGATATACACAAATATTAACAAAAACATCAAGTAGAAAATACTAGTAAAAAGAACAATGTTTATGAGAATAAGCATTAACAGCCTCAGAAGGGTCTCACATAAGGCATCCCTTGGCTCATTCCCAGCCCAGGGACAAAAAAGCATGCTTAATAAAGCGGACCCAGTTCATATATCATAGTACTTCAGCTCATAAGTTCCCTAGTCTGATGCGGGCCAGGATTTTTTGGCCTAACCCAACTTGCATGCATCGCAAGCAACACAAATGCACAGGCATGCATATATGGAAACATGGATATAAAGATGCACATGTTTCAGATAACTTTTGAAGATGCTGAGTCTATAAATGCATGGATGCATACATTTCCAAGACAAAGCCAGAACCCATATTGAATATGGCTCAGGCCTTGTTGGTTAATTCAAACTCTGTCAACAGGCCTAACTTCTAAGCCCAGGCCTATACATTTCACGTTTGGAATTTCATGCCTATATGCAGGTGCAATCCACTAATATTCCATGAGTTAATAAAGTATTTAGGTTTGGTCTAAAGAATTAGGCACATATATAAGCCAATGACACCATATTCAACTAAAATATTATTTAAATGCTCTTTAAATTATGGTACAGACAGATTACAGCTAAAGCTAATATTAAGATATAATTCTTTTACATGGTTTTGACTTTTTGTATTATACATGTAACTTTGAAGATTATTTAATTTTATTAATATATCAAGGTCTGGAGGAGGGAAATCTTGCATAGTTTGGTATGCTACTGACACATACATACATTACTATTCTTGAACAATGCATCTGCAGTTGGAAATGCAACAAACTACAATATATTTATATTCAATTCAAGGCCAAGTTACCATAAGGGAAAGAATGACATTAACAGCATCATAAATCCGCCCTGCACATAATGGTTCACCAACAATTTCCGGAGAGATCTTCGACAGCAATAATGAAGCCTGGACAAGGAAGAAAGGTATAAACAAGAATAGCATCAATAGAAGCAATAAATGAAAGATGCACCTTCAATCCTTCTGATGTGCAATCTGATATGGGCCATCCATGATCTGCTGTAGAAAAGGGCCATGCACCTTTAGAGATGTGGCGATACCAGAAGCTAAGATCACCAGGGCAGTCTTCAAGAACCTTCAAAAATATGTGAAATAATACAAATACAAAATTATTGGTGAAAGTGTAACAGGCACATCAAAAAGAAGCATTCTGCAAAAGAATACAAACCTGTGAATTTTTTATGTAGTCATGTGCCCGCCTAAGAGTAGGACCATATTCTTCAGAAAGGTCAGTTGAGATAATTGCTTGAACAGTGAAAGCTGTATCCCACAATTGGCTGCCATTATAACCCTGCATTTTGTAAATGAGTATTGACTACTTAGACAATGCTGTTGGAGATGCAATGTTCAGTCAAATCTTGCAGACACCAAGAAGGATGCCAATGAGCACAAATAGAAGGAGAATGAACTTGATAGTATCTTAAAACCTGCATTTTCATGCCATCTTCTGCAAGCCACAGATAATCATAGATTCTTGGAAGGTGCAACTTGAATGCTTCTGAATTTGGATCTTCAATCCAGCAGGAAAGCATATTTAGTACCTGCATATATTAAAGTTCAGGCAAGGAGTGCTTCATGCTACAATAACTACATGATATAGAAGAAAACACAACATGTAGAAAACTAAATAGATTGTGATTTCCCACCGATATGACTAATGATTTATATTAAACAAAGAATCTTTAGCAAACTTGGGAACAATTCTAGGATGCCATATGATCTAAAGCCTGATAATGAAGCATCACATACAACTGATAACTATTTCTAGGATGTGAAGCACACAGCTCCAAGATTCTCGGAGCAAATAATAACTTATTAGGATGTAAGTCCAAACTTCAGAGTTTAACCACATGTCAAGCCAAAAACAAGCCTGACCCAGGCATACTCAAGTTATTTTGCATCTACAAGAATTAAATTAACTCTTCGTCATGATGGATTAGCTAGCATCTAGTCCATGACCATTAGGTTGCAGATAACCCAGTAACTGAACTATGCCATGGGCTGAGTTCAACTCAAAGGCTGTGAGTTGATTGTGAAATTTACTATCAAATGCCAAAAAGGCAAAAAAATCATACAACCATATTTCAGATTGTTCCTTTGATAAAATTTTAGATTATATTGATGAATGTACTTGCATTTGACAGCACTGAGAGAAGCTGAGGGGCAGGTGCAACTCCTTTGACATGTTGCTGAATATTAAAGATGGTTTTGGAAACTTAGGATGTCAATTAAAAAAGAAACAAGATGGGCACAAGATTGTCAAGCAAGAGCACAGGATCATTTTGTGATGCATGTGGGATGGTCTCAGATGACAATGGGGCAAAATATTGGTGCAACATAGGCATAGAATGATAGCAAAGGATAGCATGATGAAGCATGAGAAGTTGGTGGTGGAACAATTTCATGGTCAGTGCTATATGACATATCATTGATAAATAGTGTCAAGTGCTGGTTCAAGGACTTCTAATGTCCTGCTAACATGGCCTAGTCTAGTGGATGGTTGATTTATGCATTTGATGGATGGAGCAATGGACTGAAGGCCTCATATCTAGACCTAGTTGGGCTCAACTACCATAAAAAGAATGAGTAATGAATATATTGAGGGTATAGAAAATTTAAAGTTCAGAAGAGAACATCTAAGATCCAAGAGAATATTATGAATTTTATGACTCCCATGGTTACAACTTACAATGGTTTAAATGAACAACTATGGAATGTAAAAGAAGTATATGAAAGGAAAAATTTTAGGTAAGCATCCAATATATAATTGAACCAGCAAAGACAGCATTATCACAGTTCACTATAAATTAGCACAGTTGAATGAGTTCTAGTCATTAAGAATGCAATAGTTGATTATCTTCCAATACCTTGGTTAATGAGTTACTAATAAATTATTTTCAAACTGTAGGAAAAGACTTCATTTTAGTATATTTGTGGAAAAAACACCAACATGGAAGAGTTTGAGATCATAGAGCAGCAGAAGACTAAGACAGTTCAACTTTAAATCCACATAAACAGCTGAATCAAGCCCCCCACAGTACAAAGGTACTCGTGATAGAAAGCCCCCCGCACTAAGACTGCACAGATATATACCGAGATCTGGTCAGGAAGGTGTTTATGTTAAATCCTAAATTTATCAGCACACATAAAAGAATCATTTCATATACAATGATAGAAATTAGCGAATAATCATTTTCGTGATAATCCCAGTAATGAATTTCAAGTCTCATACACCACCACTTATCAACAGAAAACAGAAACCGACTCTTACATCTACAGGATAAAGATGCAAGTGGAAACTTTCATGCTTACCTTGTTAACAGGACCAATACAAATATATCGAGTATTCTCATCCTCATAATGAATATGTTGCATTGCAGTATGCAAAGCCTTCTCTCTCAACTTGCTACCAGGCAAATGCATTAGAATAGGTTCAACAACTTTATGAAGTGAAGCCCAAATTATATCCTGTATCAGTGGGTGGGGATAGTACAGATCTTCCTGAAATAAGAAAACAGTCAATACCTCAATCAATAAGTATTAGCCCATATTTAGGAGCTTTCAAATGTCAAGATATGTTTCGTCAGCCTTAAGAATTTTGCCAACCAACTCTCAATCTGACGCGAAATCTATGAATTGGTGAAGTGTTTCAGGCAAAGCCTCCTTGGCAAAATGACCCAACAAGGCCAAACCACAAGTGCTACACAGGCCTATGCATGGAAATACAGATTGCAACATAAAGATAACTGCATTCTATCTAAACAACATCGACTCAAGGCACAATATTAGTTTTAAACACTAAATCTGAATGACAACATCATGGCAAACATGCAACTCCAGGTCCCCAACCAAGACATTCATCATAGATGGCACAGAACTACCTGAACTACTCATATCAAAGAATTTGTGTATATGAACTAGGAGTCTAAAACTTGTAGATGGGGTTAATTCAAATCCTTCACCATATCATTCAACCATGTGGATTATTCTCACAAATTGCTCTTTCAATGTGCTTAAGTAACATGGTTTCTTGAAGCTTTGCTCTAATGAGCTTTTTCTTTCTTGCTTTTTGTTTGATCTGATGTCATGTTATCTTCTATTAGCTTATGAGCAGGATTTCATTCGATAGTGCTATGGAAATATTGAAGACCTTTTATAAGCAACAACTCTCACCTTTAGATTAATTTAGGATGCTAGATTATTGGAGGTTGAGGTATAAAAACAAATTGAGTGCTCTTAACTTGTCAATTTCTCATTAAAAATTACTCAAAACAGCTTGCATGTAAATAAAATTGTGAGCCAATATAACATAGCATATTATATCTTGCATATTGAGTGTTGGTACGATATGTCAAGACTGACCTATATGGGCACAATTTTCAACAGTCACCTCATCCTGTAGGTTATTTATGTACACCCTTCTGAAAAGGAAAACATTTTGTTTGGAAAAATGGGACTCAATTGTATGCTGGACCATTTAGAAGAAGCATAATGCATGCAACTTCAATAGTAGCAGATCATCTATCGCTGTTTGGCAAAAGTTGTAATTTATGCCATGTGGGAAGCTTGTGCTGATGATATCTTAATAGCATATACCACCAAGCCTTCATTTGGACAGCACAGGCCTTGCCACTTGTGCTCAGTAGCAGCGTTCAATTCTGAAGAGCATCAGCCCTCGTTTTGATCCCCATAAATATAAATCCACCGCTCAATGAGCAGTGGCTTGATCTGCCTAGGGGCTGGGCTTGGACCTAGGTGGGGATGGGATAGTTATAGCATAGAGAATGAGGAACAGCGCCTCCCACTTCTCAAAAAAGATAGTTTAATGGTATATTTCTCCAATAATTTCAGGAAGTGGAAGCCAGATCCGCTCACACCTCCATGATCTTCTTCCGCTCACTCCTCCATGATTTTCTATTAGAGGTTACCCTGCTATGAGGGTTATGGGCTGCCTTTCAAATTGTATTGGGCTAACAAACAATTTAGTTTTTGCAGTTGCCATGATGGCCCATTTTCACCAGTTTGGTGTCTCCACCAACACTTCCAATTTATTCTCTCTCTTTTCTTTTAGCTCATTAAGTTAATGTTATGAATTTACGATACTTGAGCAAAATTTTAATTTTTATTAGTATTGAAAGAGCATGGACATAGTTATGAGCATAAGGTCTTTTCTTGAATGCCCCTCAAGCTTATCTAACAAATAACGACATCAATTGGCTGGAAAATAAATAAAAGTATTAGTGGCTAAAAAGATGATGATGAACATGACAGAGCTCCTATATTTAGTATAGGCATGAAGCTGTTTGAGGCATTACTCAACACGTATATCAAGTTCGAGTACTATGTCGTGAATGAAATAGTGTCTGATCTCCATACATCTATCACATTCACTGAGTAATATATATAAATGCGGCAAGTTCATTTATCCTATGATAACAAGCTAAGCAAAGGGAATTGACCAATATGAAAGAAAAGGATCATTGCAGCAGGCATGTTTCCAAATTTTAACACAATGCTTCTTATTTTTTTTCAGAACTTCCTTAAGTCTCTTTATCTTTTTTCAAGTAGACTTTCTAAAAGTTGCACACTTTTCTTAATTTTCTACTAGAACATATTGAAATGATGAAAGAGGAATGCCCACAAACAAACATGTAACTGCCAAATTCTTTAAAATTTTGTCCGCACATATAAAACTAAATTACTTCAGTATATTCAGAATTCTACAAGGCAAGCCTACACATAACAAATCTAACTTCACAAGGAAAACATGTTATCAAACACATATTTTACCAACCTTTGCACACTCATTTCGAGCTCGATTCCAATCTATTTGCCGATAGGGACAACCATATAGCTCCTTCCTTAGTGATAAAACTGTAGGTGTAATTGGACCCACAAACCTCTTTCCATATATATAAGACATGGGCAAATAAACCATCCGACAGTGGCACCACATTCGTCCTGTGAAGCAAGTAAAGTTAACATAGCAAAGCTGGAAGCATTCAAAAATTAAACAAGTCAGCATTTAATATTGCACTAAGGAATGGTCCCAATCAAGATTCGCGGTCTCAATATTGGACCCCATACCAGTACCATCCTATCACAACGTCAGTACACAATTTGGTATAGTACGAGACAATGTACTGAGTGTCAGTATGGTTCGAGACATCCTATCGGTATGGTATGGTACACCCCATACTGGACAGCATGGGACGGTACGACAAACCATGATCCCAATACAAGGATAACAATGAAATCCTCGGATAGTAATAACAAGAGGCATGCCGTCCATTATGAATACTCTTGGACAGTAATAACAAGAGGCATGCCATCCATTATGAATACTCTTGCCTTTATTATCTAAGGTAGTAGATCTCATCTTTTGTAATTAACTAGGGAAGAGAACACTATGAATGCAAACTCAACCAAGCCCAACCCCAAACAAGTTGGGATCAGCTTCATGAATCCTTATCCACCATTCCGCTCTATTTAAGGCCACACTTTTTGAAAGATGTAGAGATATCAAGTTGGCATTCTTTACAATGAATGCAAAGGGAAGGAAAACAAATTTAGTGATTTTTTGTTAGAAAAAATAATGATACTTCTATCGATTTCTTCAAGTACAGATATTAAATGTTATATATTAGATCAAACAAGTGTTGCTAAGAATGGAAATTTATCAAAGGTCCATAAATTATGGAATAATTGTGATATATCTTCATATATCAAAATCAATTATATGTTCTTGGTTTCCATATTTACTCAAGCGAATTCTTTTTAATTTACTTGTTCTTTTGCATAAGATATCAGCTATCACACCAACCACTTTGTTAGATCCATGGCCTGTAGCCTACGGATCATACTTAAGAAAAAATTTGTCCTGATCTATAACATATTAGAAGGAACAAAAGATATAAGTAGACAAAAAAGCATGAGAGCATTTTGTAAATATCAACACCTTTGGTCCTCAATTTATAAGGAGGAATATTCATAAATTCGAAAATGAATAAGTTGCCCCTCAAATATTGAAACAAAAAGAATGATCTTAAGATTACCAGCAATAAAAGACAATATAGTATCATAGCAACCTTTATCATGCAAAAAGGAAATAAACTTGTGAATTTAATCACACTTCATTGAGATAATGAACACTCAAAGAGGTACCCATTCTCTCTGGGAATGCATCAAAACTCTTAAAATATTACTACGTTGGTTAGCAATCGCCTCAACACCCAAAGTTCAAAAATAAGTAAAATCAATGAGTTCATTGCCACTAAAAATATGTTTTACTTATAAATTCTTCCAAAATCTGGCTTATCTTTGATCAAAAGAAGACAAGATGTACTACTTATTTTGCATTCCTATACATATGGTACTATTCTAATACTAATCAAAAATTGTCACCAATAACCCCTCCAAGGAGAAATAAAAAAGACCAAAAAAAACTGCTAACAACAGATGGGGGGAAATTAGAGAGAGAGAGAGAGAGAATACCAGGATGGACAGGGAGAAAATATGGGAGTAACCACATCTCTGGAGGTAGTGGGTTGTTGCCAGACCATTCAAACACTCCAAGTACCTGCAATTATTTCAGCACAAGGATATTAGAGATTACTCCTTACAAGTGACAAATACAAGCTGTCATTTAGATGAATGAAAAGATTAGATTTATTACAGAGAGCCAAAATTTTCCCCATGATGTTATGGTTGTCGCACCACCATGGTCTAGAATCCAAGTTCGTGCTTTTTGCATTGCCCCATCTCCATCATCAGGTCCTTCACCCAGCAACCTCAATGTAACATATGTCAAAGCTGAACCAAACATGGTGCTGTGGCCTTCTATATGCAAACCCCAGCCACCATCTTTGTTCTGCAATGTAATTCATTAAGTGTTCAATATATTGAAGCTTCAGATCCTCTATGTAACAAAGAACTGCTATATGAAACTCAGAAGGTTTTTAATTGTGGATGCCTGATGATTGTAGAGGTAACGACGAATCTCCCGCTTGTGCTCTGGTGATAAAACAGTATTTAATGCTCCGGTAATAGATAAAGCTACAATCTGCACCATATAGTGAATCAAACACATAAAACACTTGTCATCATACAACAAAAAAGCAGCAACATGATGCCTTTACCCCCCTCATCAACTAATTCAGCAAGACAAATGAAATGCATATTCTCATATTTCTTTTTTTCCAAGACATTGACAGAAGGGCATCAGCTGTAACTTAGGAATAACACAAAAACAGCATGTTCACATTAGAGACAGAAATGATCAAAATCATCATTCTGCAGTATTAAATATCAATGCTATCTATACATACACCAAGTGTACAGTACTAATTCAACATAAACCAGTGCAAAGATTGAATATATGCCAGATGGGAGCAAGTACCAAGCCAGGCATAAGGAACATCGGGCCGCCATAGTCCCCAGGCCAGTGTCCATCATGTGCTTGGAGAGTAGAATAACAGCTAATAGCCCTTCTTAAAGAGGTCAAGACAACTTCTTCTGTAACATCTTGATGGTCTTCTAGCTTGATGTGGGGGAAGTTTATTTCAAGTGGATTCTCCTTCGCAAACTGCATTAAGAATATTAAAAAAGAATCATATCACCACCTTCAAATAAAGGAGATGAAAGGCAAAGTGAGGGGGGAGGGAGGGTCCATTTCCCATCAGAACACACTTTGCTGTCCAAACTATGGAGTTCCAGAGTCATTCTTATCTATTCAAAAGTGAGCAAATGAGCAAATTCATATGTTAATGCACTATCATTTGGCATTTTTAAGTATGGAAGACATCCTAGCAGTTAGAGAGTCTTAGCCATAGAACTAGCATATATAGATGACTTGAAGTGAGTGTTAGAATTTTTTTTTTTTGAAAATAAGTGTCAGTAAATTCTACCATCATAACGAATCACAGCACAGCAATTTGTGCAATCATCCAAGCAACATTGCCTATCATCAACCCTTGAGTCCCAAAGCTAACTCTAACATAATTATTTCAACATCAGTTAAGTATCATAGTAGGTGAAAACCCATAAATCTCAAATTAATTTCTAAAGTTTTAGAAACAACTTAAAATCCCAAAATAATTGTACCGGCATGCTCGATGCTTTCCTATGCAATGATTTTTAATGGCCTAGACATGAATTATGCAAGACAATCAAATCCAATCATGTAATTACAAGTGTCAGCACACATGACCAAATATTTTTCCACCTTCAAATATATATGTAGGTCTTCTTGTTCCATTATTTCTTAGTCTTGCATATTCTTCCATAAATCATAACTAGCTTGTGACGGATATTCTCAAGTCTTTGATTGATAAATTCTAAGTTTACATATATTGAACAAGAATAACTAGGGCTGAGCAAATAACCAAAATCCGAAAAAATCCACCCAATCCGACCCGTATGAAACTAAACCCATATGAAACCGAACTTGAATCGGATTATGATTCGTAAAAAATTCGGTTAAGTACGGTCAAATTCGATTTCTACATTTTTAACCCATATAAAACCGAATCCGACCGATCGATATAGTATTTTCAATACTTAGACTATTTGGAGAATTGAAAATTGGCAATTATGACATGTTATGCACTAACTTATGGATGTTATAAAATTATTATATCCTAGTTTCTATATAAATTGAATGGTGTATTGGTTTGTGATGTTTAAAATTAACATTGGATCAACATTGAAGTCCAAACCGACACAACCCGTCCGAACCTGCTACAAACCATTAACTTCGGTTTCAAACGATTTATATATAATAAACAGTCGGTAGTGGGTTGGATTTTCTTCAACCCGATTGGATTCGATCGGAACAAATTTTTCTTTCAATTTGACCCAACCCGACCTGTGCTCAACCCTAAGAATAATAGCATATTTGGGTCTCCTAACTACTTCTGTCAATAATCATAGACAACTAGCACATATTACTACCTACCCCAATAAGATAAACATTTAAAAAGAAAAAAAAAAAGGCAAGAAATATACCTGCAACTGCATGAGGAGATCAGCACTGTGCTTCATCTCAAAACGATGCTCCCGAAACAGCTCACGGGCCTTCTCGACCGCAGCGATCTGCTCAACCGTGCCCATATTCGGTTCAAATTCCCAAAGCTGCCTCCCTACGTGGTTGTTCGTGGTCCTCAACCATGGGCTGCCACCCTGCGCAATCTTAAGCCTCCACATTGCCGAATCAAGACGAAGAACTGCAGAAATCCATCCATTAAAATGATCAAAACAAAATCCAATGGAGAAAAAAGGTTCAAGATTAGACCAAAAATAGTATATAAATCCATTGCGCTGCAAGAAAAATAAAGAACGCCGGCAAGCATATAAACCACATAAAATTCATTCTTCCAATAAACAAGTAAAATCAAGAAACAGAGAGCAATGAAATAAGAATAAGAAGGGGACCAAGTAAAATATTTACAGTTCAAAATGAAAGGTAAAATCAAGAAAAAGATATGCACGAAGACAGTACTAACTTCAAGCTCGGGATATTTTGACGGCGACGAGATGGAAAGATTGGAAAAGAGAGTAGTGCAGATTAGGGTTCTTCCATTCTTGAATATATCTGGAAGCTCCTTATGGCACGGGGATGTGGTGGTGGTGAAGCGCTCTCTTCCGTCTTCTGTAAGGAGGAGAGTGAGCGGAGACTCTTGGGTCTGCAGTGGTATTTATTTGCAAAAGCTGCGATTTTTTTTCCGAAAAAGGAAACTAAAAAGGGACGGGTGAGAATTCAGAAGCGGCTTACCCCGCGTCACGATGGGGCCGCCTCCGGTATGGCTGTGGCCCCTCCGGCCGCGACGCGTAGTGGGAGCTCCAAACCCGTCGACTCGGCTCGACCGCCAGCATTTCCCGAAAAAGGAAACTAAAAAGGGACGGGTGAGAATCCAGAAGCGGCTTACCCCGCGTCACGATGAGGCCGCCTCCGGTATGGCTGTGGCCCCTCCGACCGCGACGCGTAGTGGGAGCTCCAAACCCGTCGACTCGGCTCGACCGCCAGCATCATGCTTCTACAAGATTAAGCTCTCAAAAACCTCACGGAACCAACTCACACCGCCACAACTCGCACAAAATCCCAAATAACTGAGAAAAAAACCCAATTGGAACCTGAGAAGCCCTCTAGTCTCCCTCAAGTGCTCTCTTTTCCCACAGATCTCTAGAAAAGATAATGAAATGAAAAGAAAAAGAAGTGAAAAGGAAAAAAAATTCATCTAAGTGGGAAAAGGTCATACCCTTAATTTTTTTTTTTTTTCTGTCTTTCCTTTATTAATTTTTCCAATGTTTTCCCCCGTTTTTCCTCGATTTTTCACGTCCTCACGAGTCCCAATCGGGTGGGACGCTTGGAGCGGCCGAGGAGACGATGGCTGGGTTTTTGTGTCGGGTATTTCCTTCCCCTTTGCGCGGCCGAATATTACTCAAACATTTACGGGTTGGTAAAATATTATTCGATCTCAGTTTTGTCCGTATTTAATTTATCATAAATAAATTTAAATTATAAATAAATTAATTTATTTAATAAATAAATTGAATTTAAATTTTAAATATTTAATTTATTTAAGATTGAATTGAATCAAATAAATCATTTAATCTGTTTAACCTATTTTTGACCTATTTAATCCAATCTATTTAACCTGTTTAATCCATTTAAGATCTGTTTAACTTGTTTAATTCATTTAAGACCTGTTTAATCTGTTTAAAATATATTTAACTTGATCTATTTAACCCAATCCGTTTAATCTGTTTAACCCATTTAACCTATTTAATCCGTTTAACCTAATTTGATTTATTTAATAAATAAATTAAATGGATCGGATCGGATTACCTGTTTAATAAACAGGTCAGATTCAAATTTAAATTTTTAACTCATTTAATAAATAGATCGAATTTGAGTTGATGATTTTTTTATCCGATTCATTTATGATCCAATCCGATCTGATAGTCACCCTTAATCAAACCTCGCATCTTAGTACTAATAAAGTTCTGATATGAAAAATAAATTTTAAATTCAAATAAATTTTGATTTTAAATTTTAAATTAATTTTAAAAAATATTATTTAATAAATTTTATTAAGATTTAAAATAGATGGAATACCAAAAAAAAAAAACTGCACAGCCCGTTGTAGCATTAGATGTGAGGTTATATTTTTAGATCTATATATTATATTTTAATATAATTTTTTAGGATAAATTTTAATAATTTATGTATAAATATGTAAAATATTTTAATTTACTATATACGATAGAAAAATATTAAAAAATTAAAAAAATAAAATAGATTGTATTAATTAGATGTTCTTAATTCATAAAAAAAAATTAACTTTTAAGATTAAATTTAGAATTTTATATTAAAATATATAAAAATATTTAAATTTATATTATATGATCTGAAAATATTAAAAGATCTACGTAAGTAAGATTGGCCATTTCAATTGTATAAAATTGAAACATATATATATATATATATATATATATATATATATATATATACATGTATTAAGTTTAAAAATTAATAATTAAAAAATAAATTTAAAATTATGGATTATATTTGTTAATTAATTTTAATATTTAATAATAAATAATCTGTTTATGGATTTGATTCTAGTCAAGACATATTGATCCGGATCAATTTAATGTTATTCTATAAATTGAGCTCAAAAAATCAATAATCAAGATTGGATTAAAATATAGAGTTCACTTTTTTTTTTTTTGAATCCAGTTTAGATATATTATTGGTTTAACTATGGATCAATTTAGGATTGGACTAACATTGAAAAAATTAAAATAAAATAATTTTATATATCATATTTATATAAAAAAATTATTATAAGTATTTTATTTTTTTAATTCTTGTTGAATACTTTTTAATAGCTTTGATGCATTTATATTGTTCTTGTGTTTGAATTCTATGATAGAGACTTTTAATATATTTTATGTTCAAAACTTTTGTCCTAGTTTCAATTCAAAAATAATATTGTTGGATTTTATTTATGTTATGAATTCAAAATGATGAAATAAGATAAAAAGATTATACTTGAAGTGATTTAATTTTAAATATTATCATTTATTTTTTTACTCTTTTTTTTGTTAGGAACCTTCTCAATTCAGTAATATTTTATAAAATTTTTTGATACTAATATTTTTAACATAAATAAAAAAATTATCAAAGATCAAGTATAGACATATATTTATTAATTAATATTTTTTTTCTAATATTATATATTATATTATATAAATATTTGTATATTTATAAAATATTTTAATTTTTTTTTATTTCTCTATCGCGAAGCGCTAGTTACATGCCGGTAAGTAATGGAGAAATTCTTCGTGCACTGCATGTGGTGCAATAAAAATGACGTGGAATGCACCGTCCAATCACGTTAGAGCACGTAGTTATCACTTTCTAATATATATTTCATAGCATATTTAATACCTACCGTCTGTTTTTTCATTTGAAATTTTGAACGATGAAAATATATTTTTTTTTTAATTATGATATTTTGTGTGGATATTATGATATTCTATATCAATATTATGATATCTTACGTTGAAATTATGACTTTCTGCATAGGATGTCATAATTTTTTTATAAAATATCATAATTTTGATAAAAATATTTTCGTCATATAAAAATTTTATAAATTTTTCAATGATAAAAATATTCTCCTCTCTTTATGATATTCTGTAAAAAATATTATGACATCCTGTGCTGAAAGTAATAATTTCAACATACAATGGTGTCATAATTTTTTTTAAAAATTATTTTTATTATTTAAAATTTTAAATAAAAATTTAAAATTATAAATATTAAATGTGTTATAGAAAGCGGTCATTACGCGGTTCAGCTGTTTGTTCTGCATCGGATTTTCTGCATCGGTGGCGGTGTACAAAGAATTTCTCGTAATTAATGATGCGATGCAGGCAAACCGGCTTTAGGCCCATTGAGAAGGTCTGTGGACTAAGGCCAAACTGATGGACTATGCCTCACTCAACGGACTCCATCAACGTAATCCCATGCCCATCACGTGGACGTCAGGGAGAAACGTAATTTTAAAAAAATTGAACAATAGAGGATACAACTACCTGTCATCCGAAATCTAATCTTCCCACGTCATATCATATGGACTGGAAGGAGGCCACTCTATCATCTTTATTAAAAGAAAACCTAAAAATTATAAAAAATTTGAAATGATGCCTACCTATTAAATGGAACCTATGTAATAGGCATCCACTACGTCGAGCCTATTAAATACTTTGGATGGGCACAAGCGCAATTGAATTAATTTTACATCTAAACTATAGACTTCCATAAACATTCAATGTATCACATTTGAAATCATACCACAAGATAATGACACTTGAACCAAACGATAACTGCGACTATTAATATTGCAATTGTTACAAGAGTTTTGTGCAACCACTGCCTAGTCCTACTTCACTTTAAGATTTATGTTGAAGGACTTTCCAATCTTATCTAGCAATAGTTTTTTAATTTTTTCTATTCAAACAAATCTCCTTTTCCCCATACATATATTTTGTATTTTTTTTTCCTTAAATAGAAGTTCTCTATGACAGGAAAAGTATAAGATCAAGAGAGCGCATAGGGAGAAGAACTTCGAGAATGTGAAATACAGTACCATGTGGAGAATGAGAATGCTATTGCCATGAAAATTCTCGACCAAAAGTGCATTCAATCCCGCAAGATCAATGACTAGGCATTGATTATATTACTGTCAAAGGTCCTTTTTAGTACAATTTTATTCTTTCACTTCTTTCCTGAGCCCCTCTTTTGGTAGTAGCTTCTTAGAAAGAAGAATAAGACCTATTAGGGATGGGCATTATTACTGTCGAGAATTGATTTGGTATAGAAAATCTTAAACTTTAATACGAAAATAATCATACTTTTAGCCATTATTATTCAAGTTTCAGATGAATGAATGATCAAAATCTACAATGATTTACAATCTGCAACCATAAGAAAATCAATCCTGGATGCTCCTCGTTGTTAACGAGCAGCACCTTAGTTTTTCTGACCCTAATCTGAGTATTCCTAATGAGGAGGATCTCACAAACTCTCAGATGGATTGGAGACCAAGTCTATAGAAATATTTTTATAACATATCTCACCCATCAGAGGTAGTATCTGAATCAGTCACAAAGACTAAAAAATAGACTTTATCCATAATGATTGTATTAAGCTCAATTTTATCAAACCATCTAATATATTCTTATTACTTTATCAGAGATTTATATTTAATCAGAGTCCAGATCAATTAAAATATGTAAAAAAATTTCGATGCGTGTTAGTGTGGGCCACATCCGAATGGGTATAATCAAAGAAATCATAACATTCTCCCACTTAGTCCAACCCAACAAAGCATCTTCGTTTTAATTATTTAAAGCAATTAAAAAATTTTTAATAAAATTTTATCTGGATTCGATAATTGGAGAACTAATGTGGCCACATTTAAAAAAATTAATTCCTCCGTAGGATATATATATATATATATATATATATATTATACTTAATTATAAAATAATCATCAGTATGAATCATGATGGTAAATGTGTTATCAATCAACACACGACCTTCTATGTATCACAATACTTATGACACCTCATAATCAAGTTCTTTATATGAAACTTTATGAATAGACGAAATCTTATGCTTATTCCTTGATCATCCTTATATCATACAGTAAATAGCTGATCAGCATAAAATAAATTGAATTTTATCATAAAACCCAATGTGATGACTTTATACATAATATCTAATACATATCACAAAATAAGTTGTATTCCATATGATCCATCTGATCCTAAAAGATCTCGAGAATAAGTCTTTAGTCAACGGATCTGCAATTATCAACTTTTTTTAATATGTTTTACAGACACTATGTTCTTCTTTATTCTTTCATGAAGAGCAAAAATATTTGATACCTGCATGCTTTGTGAGCATCTGCATTCTTCATATTATATATAGGAGAATCTTACTGCAAAATTATCACAGTATATCTTTTTTGGTCTGCTGATATAGTCAACAACTCTAAGTTCTATGATAAAATTTTGCAATCTTATAGCTTGTGAGGAATTTCATATAGGCACATACTTTGCTTCCATAATGGATGTAGTAAATAAAATCTTATTTTACATACATCTCTGATATAGCACCTCTTGTAAGTAGAAAGATATACTAGCAATAGATTATACTGTTGGTGCATCCAATAAAGTGCAAATCCTAATAACCTATTACTTTTTGATGATCAGATCAATGGTATGTGAGCATGTAAATTTTTATATCCTACGATAATATATGACTTTCTTTACAACTTTCTTATGCTCCACTCCTAGATCATGTTAATAATATCCAAATATTGATGCAACATAACCAAAATTGAACTTATATAAATATATGCATAGGCTCCTAACATCAGATGTATAGGTTATGAACTTTATTTTCTCTATTCTTATCTTAATTCTTGAATATTAAGCTTTATTGAATTTATCACCCTTTACAATATGAGTACATCTAGAAAAATATTTTTCATCTCAAATTTTGTACTATAGATATAAGTCCTTCAAGATAGTCTAAGTAATCCTACGGATCAATCTCTATGAATCTCAATATCGATAATATAAGCGACTTTACTTATATCTTACATCTCAAATTTTAAGAATAAAAACTATTTGGTTTTCTAACGTAGAACAAAATTACTATTGGCAAGCAGAATATAAACTTATTCTTACTGTCCTTCACTACAAGAAATATTACTTTTTACGATGAATTTATTTACGATAGAAATATATTTCATCATAAATAATAATATTTACGATGAAGGCCAGAATTCATCGTTAATAATTATTTATTTATGATAAAATTAATTTTTTATCATAAATATCTTTATATTTATGATGAAAAAAAATTTCATCATAAATATAAATTATTTATGATGAAATTAATCATCATAAATACTAAAATATTTATTTTAATTTTAAATTTTTAAATATTAGCAATGAAAATAGTTTCATCATAAATAATAAAAGTATTTGCAATGAAAATTAAATTTTTATCACAAATATATATTATTTACGATGAAAATATTTCATCACTAATATTAAAAAAATAAAAAAAATTTAATAATTTAATAATTAAAGATTATTTATGATGAAAATTATACATTGTAAATAATAGAATATTGATGATAAAAACTAAATTTTCATCATAAATTAATATTATTTACAACAAAAATTTTTTGTCGCTAATATGTGAAAAAAATAAAAAATTTTAAAATTTTAAAAATTATAGATTATTTGCGACGAACATATTACATCACAAATACAGGCATATTCTCGATGAAAATTTATTTTCTATTACAAACACTTAAGTATTTATGATGAAAAATATTTATCGCTAATATTTAAAAAATAAAAAATTTTAAAATTTTAAAAATTATAGATTATTAACGATGAAAATAATACATTGTAAATGATCATTATTTACGATGAAACTAAAATTTTCATCATAAATATATTTTATTTACGATGAAAAATTTTTCATCGCTAATATGTGTAAAAAATAAAAAATTACAGATTATTTATGACGACAATGTTACATCACAAATACTTATATATTTATGATAAAAATTAATTTTTATCGTAAATACTCCAGTATTTACGACGTAATCTTTTCATCGCTAATAAATGAGAAAAAATAAAAAAAAATATAAAATATAAATTATTTACGATGAAAGCTCTATTTCTGTCGTAAATAATATGTATTTGTGATGAAAAATATATTTCCATCGTAAATAATCATTATTTACGATGAAAAATTTTCATCGCTAATATTTTAGAATATATATTTTATCTAGTTTTATCATTAATTAGTTCATAATTATCATATATACTAAATTTTATGTTTATTATATTGATAATGACATATTTAAAGATAAATCTTGATTTTATTGCTTGTGGTCTTTGAAAACCTCATTTTGTTTTATTTCTTAGTTATACACATAAGTAATGAATAAAAATTTAGAAAGGTCGATGAGCTGATATGGATGAAAAAAAAGTATATATGGGGTATGGATCGAACCTACTTCAACCTGTATGTAAATCAAACACAATTTGATCAATTGACACCCCTAGTTTGAATTATGCTTTTGCCCGATTTTGGTTGATCTTCTATCCATTTTATTTAATAAATAAAAAAAATAAAAAAGATGATATGACAGTAGATCAAGAGAAAATTTTGCACCCCATATCTGGACTCTGGTGCTAAAAAGGCCTAGTTTTATTTTTTGACCTCTCAAATATCATTAGTTTTCATAGGAAGCCCTGAGTTAAAAAGTTTACAATCAAATCCTTAAACTCGCTTTCAATGAATCTATATGGTCCTACCATCTATCTTGCCAGTTGGATCTGAATAAATTTTATCATGCAAGCATCATATAATTACTTATTAAAAACTTATAAATAAAAAAAAAAAATTTAGTAATTATTAACGATGGAAGAAAATTTTCGTCGCTAATAATATAATTAGCGACAAAAATAATCATCGTAAATAAAACTTTGGGACTATTAGCGACGAAATAATATATTTTCATCATAAATAATATATTTAAAAAAAAATATCATAAAATATTATCAATGATGAGATTATTTATGATAAAATATTAGCGATCAAAAATTCATCGCTAATATTATTAGCGATGAAAATCGGTTATTAGCGATAAAAATTTTTCATCGCTAATAACCCATTTTATTGTAATGTTTAGATATATACATTAATCAATACACTACAAGAAAGAGCATTTTTGCGATAAAATTGTTTACGACGTAAATACTTTCATCGTTAATAATAGTATTTACGATGAAAACTAAAATTGATTGTAAATAATAAAATATTTATGAAGAAAATAATTTTTAATCGTAAATAGTTGAATATTAGCAATAGAAAAATTATTCCATCGTAAATATGAATTATTTATAATAAATATTTTTATCATATATAATACATCATTTATTTTAATTAAATTTCTAATTAATTTTTTAAAAAATATTATTTAATAAATTTTATTAAGATTTAAAATAGATAGAATATCCAAAAAAGCCGTATGACCACACGGCTACAAGCATTAGATATAAGATTATATTTTTAGATCTATATATTATATTTTAATATACTTTTTTAAAATAAATTTTAATAATTTATGTATAAATATGTAAAATATTTTGATTTATTGGATGAAAAATATTAAAAAATTAAAAAATAAAATAAATTGTATTAATCAGATGTTCATAATTCATAAAAAAAATTATTGATTTTACGATTAAATTTAAAATTCTACATTAAAATATATAAAATTTTTTAAATTTATTATATATGGTCCGAAAAATATTAAAAGATTCACATAAATAAGGTTCATTGTGTAAAATCGAAACATATATATATATATATATATATATATATATATATACACACACGTATTTAGTTTAAAAATTAATAATTAAAAAAATAATTTTAAAATTATGAATTATATTTATTGATTAATTTTAATATTTAATAATAAATAATTTGTTTATAAGCTTGAATCTGGTCAAGACATATTAGTCAAATCAATTTAATGTTATTCTATAAATTGGGCTTAAAACGCTTATTTTTTTTGAATCCAAATATGTTATTGGTTTAACTATGGATCAATTTAGGGTTAGACTAACCTTAAAAAAATTAAAGTAAAATAATTTTATATATGATATTTATATAAAAAAATTTATTATAAATATTTTAATTTTTTAATTCTTGTTGAATATTTTTTTATAACATTGATGCATTTATATTGTTTCCATATTTGTATTCTATGATAGAGATATTTAATATATTTTATGCTTAAGATTTTTATCCTCGATTCAAAAAAAAATATTGTTGGATTTTATTTATGACATAGATTCAAAATGATGAAATAAGAATAAAAAGATTATACTTGAAGTAATTTAATTTCAAATATTATTATTTATTTATTTATTTATTTATTTTATTAGTAATTTTTTTAATTCAATAATACTCTATAAAAATTTTTAATACTAATATTTTCTATCCAAAAAAAATCAAGATCAGTATAGATATTATTTATTAATTCATAAAAATTTTCTCAATATTATATATTATATTATATAAAAAATTTATATATTGATAAAATATTTTAATTTTTTTGATTTTCCTACCACAAAGTGCGGGTTATGTGCTAGTAATTAATAGAGAAATTCTTTGTGCACCACGTGCGGTGCAATAAAAATGACGTGGA
Source organism: Elaeis guineensis (assembly GCF_000442705.2). Taxonomy (NCBI): domain Eukaryota; kingdom Viridiplantae; phylum Streptophyta; class Magnoliopsida; order Arecales; family Arecaceae; genus Elaeis; species Elaeis guineensis. Next base: position 1,106,220 of record NC_025999.2, read on the forward strand.
GTGCACCATCTAATCATGATAGAGTACATAGTCACTATTTTTCAACACATATTTCATAATGCATTTAATGCTTGCAGCCTTCATTTGAAACTTTGAACGACGAAAATATCTTTTTTTTTGAAAAAATTATGATATTCTGCATAGATATTATAATATTTTATATCAATATTACGATATCTTACGTTGAAATTATGATTTTTTTGTATAAAATATCATAATTTTTTTATAGAATATTATAATTTTGATAAAAATATTTTCATCACATAAAAATTTTATAAATTTTTTAATAATAAAAAATATATCTTTTTATGATATGTTATAAAAAAATTATGACATGAAGTCGTAATTTTAACGCAGAATGATGTCATAATTTTTTTCATAAAAAATATAATTTTATTATTTAAAATTTTAAATAAAAAATAAAATTATAAATATTAAATATATATTAAAAAATAATCAATCTAATCAGACACATATCAGATTTTTTGCGTTCTTAATTAATGATGCGATGCAGGCAAACCGGTTTTTGGGGCCCGTTGAAAAGGTCTGCGGGCTAACGCCAAACTGATGGACTAGATTGTAGCACGCCTTAGTCGTCGGACTCCTTCAACGTGATCCCATCCCCATCACGAGGACGTCACATCATACGTATCAGATGGACTGGAGGGACATCGGTCTATCATCTTTATTAAAAGAAAATCTTAAAATTATAGAAAATTTGAAATGATGCCTACCTATTTAATAGGCACCTACTACGTCAAGCCTATTAAATACTTTGGATAGGTACATGCGCAACTCTTTTGAACTAATTTTACATCTAAACTATAAACTTTCCATCAGCATTCAATGATGCCACAGGATAATAACAATTGAACCAAACGGTAACCACTACTATTAATATTGCAATTGTTACAAGAGTTTTGTGCAACCACTACCTAATCCTACTTCACTTAAGATTTCGAAAATGTGAAATACAGTGCCATGTGGAGAATGAAAATGCTATTGTCATGAAAATTCTCAACCGTAAGTGCATCCAATCCCTCAAGATTAATGACGAGGCATTGATTTTATTACTACCAAAGGTCTTTTTTTAGTTTTTTTATTTTTTGGTAAAGCAGATTATCTGCACATTATATAAATCAAGAAAAAAGGGGTCCAAATTTACAACTCCAAAACAAACAGCCCGTAAAGTACATCATACAAAAGTTGAGCTATGCACGAAGTTTGCAAGGTTAAACATAAAACAAGAAAAGATTGCTTAGGACAGAAAATAAGATAAATACAAAACAGGAAACCCAAAGACATGTCAGTGCCACAAAGCAGAACCCAAAATGAGAAGCTGTGAGACACCTTGAAGTTGACCCCGAGCCAAAGAAGAATTAGCAACATAGAAACAATGCACCTGATTTGCTTGACTTCATTCCCAGCCGGTGATAGATAGTTGAGTAGAAAACAGTGATTGGTCGGGTTGTTCGGATGCCGTTTCCTGCATCTGCGCATTAGTAGGCTAACACAGCTCCATTAAAAATCATTTAACAGGGATAGATACAGCAAAAGATAATGCAATATAAATTTCGGCACATATCCCAGGTGCCCTGCCCCAGGCCAAGCATAAAGAGAGTCGGGTAACACAAATGAAGCAAAACCATTAAAGGCAACCCTGTGATGAAGCAAGTTGACAGAAGAACCACCTTCCTGGTCATTCGGTTTGAATAGGCAGTAGCCCTCCCAGTGAACAATATGTACAACATAAACAGGAAAAATAAGAAATCTTAAACTTTAATGCATAAATAATCATATCTTCGGCCATTGTCATTCAAATCCTAGATGAATGAACGATCAAAATCTGCACCTATTTGCAACCTGCAACCATAAAAAAATCAATCCTGGATGCTCTTTGTCATCAATGAGCAACACTTTAGTTTTTCTGACCCTAATCCGAATATTCCCGAAGAAAAGGATCTCACAAACTCTCGGATGGATAGGGGACCAAATCCATAGAAGCATTTTTATAACATGCACCATTCATCAGAGACAGTATCTGAGTCAGTCACAAAAATTGGAAGATAGACGTTATCCATAATAGTTGTATTGAGCTCAATTTTATCAAACCATCTAATATATCCCTATTACTTTATCGAAGATTTATCTTTAATCATAGTTCAGATTAATTAAAATATACAAAAAAAATCTTGATGTGTATTAGTGTGGGCCACATCCGGATGTGCATAATCAGAGAAATCATAATATTCTCCTACTTAATCCAACCTAATAAAGCATCTTCGTTTTAATTATTTAAAGTTGTTGGGTATAAAATACCCCCCGGCCGAAGTTTGTAAAAGACCGATCCTTCGGGGCTCTTCCGGCTCCCGACCTTGTATGTGGCGCCTCTCCGAACTCCCTCGGCCGTCCGGACTTCTCCGACAATGAGCTTCTCCATCCATCTATCGGGCCGCTCCAAAGGCTCTCCAGGCCTCACTATCGGCCGACCTTCTACAGTGATCAGCTATTCTCCGAACTCCTTCCGGACTTCGTCAATGTTGGGTATAAAATACCCCCCAGCCGAAGTTCGTGACAGGAGTGACCCTCCGGGGATACAACCGACTTCCAACCTCCGACGACGTCTCTTCAAACCTCCCGGGCGGCCGAGCCCCCGCAACACTCTCAAGTTTTGCTGACGGATAAGTCCCCACCAGTGTCGACCGGATTCTTCGCGACGGACGGACTCCAACTAAATTTCCACGATGATCGACCATCTTCTAGACTCTGCCCGGACTCCTACGGGAGTCGGACCTCGTCTCCGACTCCGGCTGCAGGCAGACTTCGTCCGGACTCCTACGGGAGTCGGACTCCACCCACGACTCTAATTGCAGGAAGACTCTGCCCGGACTCATACGGGAGCCGGACCTCGCCCACGACTCCAATTGCAGGCAGACTTCGTTCGGACTCCTACGGGAGCTGAACTCCGCCCACGACTCCAATTGCAGGTAGACTTCGTCCGGACTCCTAAGGGAGCCGGACTTCGCCCCTGACTTTGATTGCAGGTAGACTTCGCCCGGGCTCCTACGGGAGCTAGATCTCGTCTCCGACTCCAGCTGCGGAAAGACTCCGCTCGGACTCCCACGGGAGCCGGACCTCGTCCCCGACTTTGACTGAAGGAAGACTTCATCCGGACTCCTACGAGAGCCGGACTCCGAGCTCCTCTCAGTCGGGTAACTAGCCACCTCTCTCCGCCAGACACTCCAGCCGGACTTCGGCCGACAGGTCTGGACCCTCTAGCAGGCCACAGCAATGGCCATGACTCTGCTCCACTTCCTGCGACGGATTCCACGCGGCTCCATCACTCCCTGGCGGGCCGCAGTAACGGCCACGACTCTGCTCCACTTCCTGCGATGGATTCCGCGTGGCTCCATCACTCCCTGGCAGACCACAATAATGGTCACGATCCTGCTCCACTTTCCACGATGGATACCGCGCGATTCCTCCATCCTCTGGCAAGTCGCGACAACAGACGTCGCTCCACTCCCCGCGACAGACTCCACGTGGCATGTCCCGGTGATAGCCATAATTTCACTACACTACTCTTCGCAATAAACTCCTCCTGACCATGGGCAGCCCACGGCCAGACGGTTACAAACATCGCTATCAGTCTGTTGCTCCCTCCACCTATAAAAAGGGGACCCCAAATACGTTATTCTCTAAGCTCTAGTCTCCATCCAAAAACTCTGCTAAAATTTCCGTTCGAGCACTCCATTCTTGTTGAGGCAGAGAACTAACTTGAGCGTCGGAGGATCTTGCCGGAGCAACCCCACCTTCGGTTTAGACTTCTCTTGCAGGTCCCGACGGCGACCGCGACTCCCTCGACTCCAGCTTCTCCGACGCGGGCGAATTTTTGCACCAACAGGATTGGCGCTAGAGGAAGGACTGTGTCTTCGCAGTACCCTTATTCTTAAAGGAGTGCTCAATGGGACCGCCTCCGGTCATCTTTTTCGGTGCCCTCTCCTCCTTCCCCCACTAAGTCTTCGCCCGATGCCTCCCCGCAAAGCATCCACACGACGATCCACGGCCTCCGCGGCCAGATCTCAGGCTCCGACCTCACCTCCAGTTTCCCAGCCTCCTCCTCCTCCGACGACGGCGGTTGGTGCGGAACAGTTCGACCTACTGGTGCAGCAGGTCAGAGGCCTCACTGAAGCTGTGCAGGCCATGCAACAGCAGTAGCAGCCGCAGGCATCAGTGCGACTAGAAAGAGCGTCACCGAAACCCCAAAACCCGACGGTGGGACGGGCCACTTGGGCCAGCCGCCCCGTCTTTCCCAGAAAGATGAATCCAAGGGTGGAGAGCCCTCAGTCAGACCACGATTCCATCCCTGGAAGATCTCTACCTTCATTCTGCCAGAAGACCCTCGAGACCCACAGTCGAGAGGATTTTCTGGATCGGAGGCTCCAGGAGATGAACAAGCGGATCGAAGAGCTCCGCCACGCTCCCCCCGCTTATGGTGAGGATATTTGTACTGACCTTCCCTTTTCTCAAATGATCATGCAGGAACCGATCCCGCCGAACTTCAAACTCCCTCAATTCAAAAGCTACGACGGGACTTCGGACCCGATTGACCACCTGGAGGCCTTCCGGACAATAATGCTGCTTCATGGTGCGTCCGACGCCATCCTGTGCCGAGCCTTCCCATCCACCTTGAAGGGCGCGGCGAGAAATTGGTACTCGACACTGAAGTCGGGTACCATTTTTTCCTTTGATCAGATGAGCCACCAGTTTGTGGCTCATTTCGTTAGCAGCCGGCACCTCCGGAAGGGTTCGGAGTCCCTCATCAACATCAAGTAGAAGGAGGGGGAGTCTATTCGGGCCTACATCAACCGTTTCAATATCGCCGCGCTGGAGGTCCGGAACTTGGACCAGTCGGTAGCGATGGCCGCTCTAAAGGGCGGCCTTCAAAAGAATGACCTCTTGTTCTCCCTGGAAAAGAAGTACCCCAAGGATTTTGCTGATCTATTGGCTCGGGCCAAAGGGTACGCTCGAGTAGAAGAAGCCTTCAAAATGAAGGATGAAGAGACCACGAGAGAGCGGCAGGCGGGGGAACCGAGTAAGCTCGCAGTCAAAAAAGGGCTGAGAGAAGCTCGGCCACGTTCTCGAACTCCTCCCGGGCACAAGCGTGTCCAGACACCTCCTCGAGCACGCAGGCAAGGAAGCCCAGATCGTCGGGCTCGGCGGGGTTCTCCCACAGGAAGATTCTGCAACTACGCCCCCCTCAATGCATCGAAAACTCAGGTGCTGATGGAGGTCAGAGAGCAACTCTCTAGGCCAGAGAGGATGCGCACGCACCTCGGAAAGCACAATCCGAACAAGTTCTGCCTCTACCATCGTGACCACGGCCACGACACGGAAGAATGCATCCAGCTCCGAGACAAGATCGAGGAGCTCATCCGACGAGGTCGGCTCGACAGATTCATTAGACGTCGGTCTGAGGGTAGAGAAGATCGGCCAAGGGTCCTGCTGCAGCCTGAGCCGCCAAGAAGGGAAGAGCAGCCCGAAGATCGGCCTCCAATCGGGATCATCAACTCCATCTCTGGAGGACCCCGACAGGGAGCAGACCTTCCACAGTGCTAGGATTTGAAAACTTGTAAATATATAACGAACGACTCTATTTTAAATCAGGATTCCTTTCAGATCTACACATCTTTTCCTTTTTAGCACGGACTTGTAACGACAGGGGATGACCCCTTTAGGCAACGAAAACAAACCCTGATGTGGGCAAAGTTGAAGGCCCAGTTCTCTTAGACCGGATGGGGGGAGAGGCCAAACAGCGCCCATATGCGCCCCCACAGCCATGTTAGGGACAGGAGGAGAACCTCATCCTAACATGAGCAAAGTCGAAGGCCCGATTCCTCTTAGACCGGATGGGGCCTCTCCCCACAGCCATATTAGGGACAGGAGGAGAACCTCGCCTTAACATGAGCAAAGTCGAAGGCCCGGTTCCTCTTAGACCGGATGGGGGGAGAGACCAAACAGCGCCCATATACACCCCCACAGCCATGTTAGGGACAGGAGGAGAACCTCGCCCTAATATGAGCAAAGACGAAGGTCCGATTCCTCTTAGATCGGATGGGGGGAGAGGCCAAACAGTGCCCACATGTGCCCCTACAGCCATGTTAGGGACAGGAAAGAATCTCGTCCTAACATGAGCAAAGTCGAAGGCCTGGTTACACTCAGACCGGATGGGAGGAGAGGCCATACAGCATCCATATGTGCCCCCAACAGCCTCGTTAGGAACAGAAGGAGAACCTCGTCCTAACTTGGGCTGAAACCGACCACATCAAAAATATGAGAAGAACCTCATCGCGACGTCGACTAAGGTCCGACCGTTCGAGACCCGACAAGAAAAAGAAAACTTTTGCGACGACCCCTCTACGCCACCGCGACGACCCCTCTACGCCACCGCGACCCTCTACCCCAACGAAAAATGGAGGCCGAACTACATTAAAAGTACAAAGGACCTCGTCTCTATGAAGAGGGAGGAAGAGAGAGTAAGATCTACGGTCGCAAACGAAAGGCAAACCGACACGGCGATGATCAGGAATCTCCAAGCGGCGTCGATGCCGAACCAAAAACTCGGCAATGACGACCTAATACACAGATGAACAAGGAATCCTCGAACAACATCGACATCATGCGGGACAAAAATGAAAGAAGTCCGGCACACGACAGTTCAACACGACATACGGGTAAGATGGCAAAGACCTTTTCATTTCATTAGCAAAACATGCGTTACAGAGCCTGAAAGCCCGAAGAAGAAAAATAACAAAAACAACAACGACAGCGACAACGGAGACGATGAACAGACAAGCGACAAAAGAAGACACTTAGAGGAACAAAGGACAAAAAGAGCCCTAAGGGGGCCCGACTTCCTCCGACCTCGAACTTTTGGCTTCGACCCTCGCCAGGGAGCACCTTAAACTTTCGACTTCTGCTTCTAATTCTCTCTCTCTCATTAATATCTCTATGTATCTTCGGTGAAATCGCTGGCTTTCATTCTCTGCCTCTCGACGTCTTTTTCTCAGAACCTCGAATTTCACCTCTGCGTCCTTGACGGCCTGCTGCTCGTATACCAGCTGGATCTTCAATTACTGTAGCTCGGCCTTTCCCTCCCCAAGGGCGACAGATAGCTCTTCTGCGGTTCTTCTCAGGGATTGGAGTTCGCTGGAATCCCGAGCGGAAGCAAGCTGAGCCCCTCCAGCTAGCTGCCCTTGAAGGCGGGCAACCTCGTCGGTCGTCATCCTGAGCCTCCCCTTGTATTCGTCCACCTGCTTGCGCCAGCCGGTCCGATATGCATTATAGCTCGCCTCGGCATCCTGGAGCTGTTGCTGAAGGTCGGAGACCTTCTTCGACCATTCCCGGTCGCTGTTGGCCCGAGTCAAAAGCCGGGATGAGCTTCCTTCCAACTGGCTAATCCTCTCCTGTGTAGCCGACAGCTCCACTCGGAGGGAACTGATCTTGGCAGCTTGAGCCCAAATTCGATCGCTGACGCGCTTCTTGTGTTCCTCAAGCTCCTTCTCGAAGTTCGTCTTCCTCCGGCTGTACTCCATGATCCCCTTCACGTGGAGGTTCTGGAAGCGGGTGGCCTCCATGGCGGCTTCAAAGTGGCTCTCCCTCAACCTACGAAGCTCGCCTTCCATCTTCTTCGACCTTTTTGTCAAATGAAGAACTTCCTTCTTCAGGCGCGGGATCGTGGACTTCAGCGGAATCCCCTGAGGCAGGGGAAGCGCTTCGGCAGGACACTGCCATCGGAAGACAAAAGCGTCAAGGCACGTCTCATGGCAGAAAGAAAAATAAAAAGGAGGAGGAAGGAAGAGTGGAGAAGAGTGGAAAAGCCGTCCACAAGGAGAAACTCAACTTTATTGATTGAATGTTTCTTAAAGACAAAAAGAAAAGGAAAAATTACAGTAAAAGAAAAATACAAGGTCGGAGGTCTCAGACATCTGCAGTAGGAGTTGGGGAGCTCGGTGTCCCTAGAAGGGGGGCTGCGGCAGCGATAGCAGCAGGAGGGGGATCGGCCTCATCTTCAGACTCCTCGCCCAAGAAGCTGAGATCGAGCTCAGAAAATTTTCTGGCCACCTTCTCCTAGCAGAGCTCGAATCCCTTGATGAATGCTTCTTGGCCGAACCTGTCGTTCAGGTCCCTCATCTCCGCAGAGGCCTTGAACTCTTCCACCGCAAGAATCCTGACCTCTGAGACCAGGACCGGGATCTGCTCCGCCAAATTTGCGACCTCGGCCTCTGCCTTCCTCACCATCTCCTCCGAGGTCTGCTTCTCTTCCTCCCGGGCCTGCTTTTCTTTCTCCAAGGCCTCTTGGAGGGTAACTACTTCGGCTGCCTTTTCTTTGAGGCGAGCGACTTTGGCCCGACGATGCTCCTCCGCCTGGATGGCGTCTCTCCTCGCCCAGTTCATCGCCTCGATATTGGCAAGGAACTGATGCCCAATCTGCAAGGGCGGCTAGGAAATCAGAACAAGGGTCGAAAAGCCAATTAAATGAAGATTTATTTACCTCGAGAAAGGATCCTAGGGAGTTCCAAACCCGCTGCTCAGGATCGGCGCGATCAATCCTCTCGACGACTTCGGGCAGAATGCAGCCGTCGATCAACAGCTTGATCAAGTCTCTGTCATTGAAGGGATTCTCCGGCTCTTCTTCAGAACTGTGGGATTCTTCGGTGGCTACCCGGCGGCCACTTATCCTGCGGGCCACCGACTTCCTTCTCCTCCCCCTCTCGCCCCCGGACGCCTCCGCGGGATGGACCCCCGAAACAGGAGCCTCAGTGAGGGGACTCCTTGAAGAGGCCCGGGGAGCCGGGGTTCGGCATCCGAGGGAACCTCGACTGCGGGAGCCGCCTGGGCAGGCGCGGTCGAGCTCGTCTCCTCTGTTCTGGCCTTCTTTGCTGATCCGGAGGCCGCAGTGCCTTTTCTTTTGTGGGCCTTGAGGCCCCTAGCGAGCATCCGTGCTGCTTCGGCATCCATTCCTAAAAAAAAAAAATCAATCAAAAATTGGTGATGGGGTGAAAAAGGAAGAAGTGACATGCAAAAAAAAAGAAGAAGAAAGAGAGAGAAGAAAAGAAGAGAAAAAGAAGAAGGATGGGAGAAAAGAAGAGGAAAGAAAAGATGGAATACTCGCAGGATCCTGGGGACTCAAGCCGATGTTGAACAAAAACTGCTCTTTCAGAAGGTTGGGAAGAGAAGGAGCGGAATAGCCAAGAAGCTTTGGACGGCTTGAAGGTCGTCCTCCCCCAGGCTGGGAGCCCGACGGACAGAGTCCCTCAGAGAGCCCCAAGGGGGCAAGCCCAGCCTCAAAGTCGGACAGTGGACGAAGAGGTACTTCCCCTTCCAGTTGTGGATTGAAGATGGAGCACCTTTCAGCAACCCCTTCTTACCAAACTGGGGGGAGAAATACCACCAGTCCTTTGCCGAGGGATGACGCTTGAAGGTGTAGAAATGCCTAAACAAAGAGAGGGATGGCTGAACTTCGACTACGTGGCAAAGGGAGAGAAACCTTATCAAAAACCTAAAGAAATTCGGCGCCACTGAAGCTAAAGAAATATCTAAGAAACGGAAGAGGGCAACAACGAAAGGCAAAAGCGGAAGTCAGAGTCCGACACGGAAGGCCTCCTGATACAGGCAGAAGCGGTCAGGCGGGGGGGTGCTAGCTCGGTCGGTGGGACCGGGGAGCTCCAGATCGTACTCCGGAGGAACTCCATACTTAACCCTTATCAGTAGGAGTTCATCCAGAGTCAGAGAACAGGGAATGGCGCCCGGCGCAAAAATCGGGCGAAGCCCAGCCCCAGATGTAGGTTCGTCTACAGTGTGGGGGTCCTGGGGGGCTGAAGCGGACGAACTCTCGGAACCGCTAGAGGCGAAGGTGCCGGAAGACATTTCAAATGAGGACCCTAAAAATTTCGGAGAAATCAGGCGGAACAAGAGGCGAAAGGTTTGCGGGGAACCAAACCAAAGGAGGGCGACAGGAGAAAGATGGAGGAAAAGGGGCACCCGAATGGCAAGAAGGGAAACAAAGTTCCGGGACTAACCTAAGTCGCTCCGAAGGATGCAGAAGGTGCGAGGACAGGGATGACTCGAAGGACGCCTAGGGCCAAGGTAGACACCAAGGAGGGTCAGGGCTCTCGAAGAAAAGGCGGACACCGATAGAACTTTCAGACGGAATAGGGCCCCTAAAGGTGGAAGGACGGGTTTAAATAGACCTTGGGATCCGACGCCATAATGATCGCGAATCCCCCCAGGCCGACCCACGCTCGCCACGTGTCCCACTCGCCGCGGCAGGCGGCTAAAAGCGGCTGACAGCTGACAGAGCCATTACTGTGTCGTACCTGGGCCAACATACCAGCGAAAATTTCGAAAGGTCCCTTCGAATCACCTCGATTCGAAAAGACTCCAACACGCGCGCATTTAATGCTAAAATATCTGAGGGCGATCGTGCACAGGATTCAAGGGGACAACTTCGACTGCGAAAATTTCTTTGTACTTTCTTCATTCGAAATACGAAATCGGAAGTAGGGGGACTGGTGTTGGGTATAAAATACCCTCCAGTCGAAGTTCGTGATAGGAGTGTCCCTCCGGGGATACACCTGACTTCCGACCTCCGACGACGTCTCTTCAAACCTCCCGGGCGGCCGAGCCCCCGCAACACTCCCAAGTTTTGCTGACGGATAAGCCCCCACCAGCATCGACCGGATTCTTCATGACGGACGGACTCCATCCAAATTTCCATGATGATCGACCATCTTCTAGACTCTGCCCGGACTCCTACGGGAGCCGGACTTCGTCCCCAACTCTGACTGCAGGCAGACTTCGTCCGAACTCCTACGGAAGTCGGACTCCGCCCACGACTCCAATTGCAGGAAGACTCTGCCCGGACTCATACGGGAGCCGGACCTCGCCCATGACTCCAATTGCAGGCAGACTTCGTCCGGACTCCTACGGGAGCCGGACTCCGCCCACGACTCCAATTGCAGGTAGACTTTGTCCGGACTCCTAAGGGAGCCGGACTTCGCCCCTACGAGAGCCAAACTTCAGGATTCCAGCCGAGCTCCTGCGAGAGCCAAACTTCTACTACGAGTGGTCTGCTCTGAACTTCTACTACGAGTGGCCTGCTCCGAACTTCTACTACGAGTGGTCTGCTCTGAACTTTTACTACGAGTGGCCTGCTCCGAACTTCTACTACAAGTGGCCTGCTCGAACTTCTGCTACGGGCAGTCTACTCCGAACTTCTACAGCGGGCGGTCTACCCCAAATCTCTACTGTAAGCAAATTTCATTCGGACCTCCACTGTAAACATATTTCTTCTGAACTTCTATTACAGGTAGACTTCAGCCAAGCTTCTTCGTAGCCGGATCCCAGATGAGCTTCTACAATGGGACAGGACCCACCGGCCAGGTTGCTACTCCGAGCTTCCACAACAACTGATCTTCGATCGAGCTTCTACAATAAGCAGTTTTCCCTTAGCCTTTTACAAGAACCAGATTTCGTCCGAACTCCCATAGCGGATGGATATCGAACGAGATTCTATGACGGATGGACTCCGACAGCTGGATTCCTACAATGATCGATCGCCTCTGATGTCTGTCGAATCGCCCCAACGCCATCCAAAGTCCATCGCTGGCCGACCCTCCATCAAATCCTTCATGAAATCGGACTTCTCCAACGGATCATTTTCAGACGAGCTTCTACAGCAGATGAATTTCAGACGGATTTCTCTAGCAATCGGACTCCTATCGGACTTCACCAACGAAAAATCTCCATCCGAGTTTCTACAGCAGATGACTCTCACCTGTAGTATCAGCGTCTAAGGTATCCGACAATAGTAGACTCGTCAGCAGTTTCAGAGATATCCGGGCTTCTCCCAGACCAATAATAGAGAGCCATTCCGCTCCATCAGATATCCCAGCCGAGTTTCAGCCGACAGATCCGAACTTTCTGGCAAGTCATGACAATGGCCACTACCCTGCTCCGCTACGCTCTGGCGAGTCGCGACAACGGACGTCGCTCCACTCTCCGGGCTCCACTACTCTTTGGCAAGTCACGACAACGGACACCACTCCACTCTCCGTAACAAACTCCACGTGGCCCTGAACGACCCCTGACGTCACTACTCTTCATAACAAACTCCGCACAGCTCTGAACAACACACTACCAGGTGGTTACAGACGTCGCTGTCGGTCAGTTATACCCTCCGTCTATAAATAAGGACTCCCCAGATACATTCTTCTGAAGGCTGGTAACTCTATCTCGAAACTCTGTCAAAATTTTCGTTCGAGCACTCCATTTCTGTTGAAGCAGAGTACTGATTTGAGCGTCGGAGGGTCTTGCTAGAGCACCCCCAACTCCGGTTTAGACTTCCTTTGCAGGTTCCGACGGCGGCCGCGGTTATCGCAGCTCCAGCTTCTCCGACTTCGATGAAATTCTGCACCATTTTTGAAGGTGCCTCGACGTCCTGCAGCCATTTTTGAAGGTCGGAGAACCTCTTCGACCAGTCTTGGTCGCGGTCAGTCTGGACTGAGTCGGGACGAGCTCCCTTCCATCCGGCCTATCTTCTCCCGTGCGGCCGCCAGCTCGACTTTAAGGGAGCTGATCTTGGATGCCTGAGTCCAAAATCGATCGCTGACACGTTTCTGGAGTTTCTCAAGCTCCGTAATGAAGTCAGCTTTCCTTTTGGTGTATTCCATGAAACTTTTCTTGTGGAGGTCCCGAAAGCGAGTAGCCTCCGCGGTGGCCTCTGAATGGCTCTCCTTCAGTCGGTGAAGTTCGTCTTCCAGCTTCTTAGATTTCCTTGTCAACTGACGAACTTTTCTTTGGAGGTCTCGTATCATCGACTTCAAGGGAATACCCTCCGACAGGGGAAGGGCTTCGGCAGGACACTGTCGTTGGAGGACAAGAGTGCCACGACTCAAATTAATACAAGAAGGCAAGAAAAAAAGGGAGAAAAGAATACGAAAAAAGAGAGGAGGGACCCTCCGTAAAGGCGAGTCCGGCTTTATTGATCAAATAAATTCCAAGTATAAGAGAATGAAAAAAAAATCACCACAAAGAAAAAAATACAAAACTAGAGGTTTCGGACCTCGGGGACAGAAGTAGAGGGGGTCGGTGTCCCCGGAAGATCATCAGCGACGGCCACGACAGTCGACGAGGTCCCGACTGGAAGAGGACCGGCAGTGACTTCGGACGGTCCGACTTTATCATCGGATGCATCATTCAGGAAGCCGAGATCCAACTCGAGAAACCTCCCGGCACCTTCTCTTGGCAGAGCTCGAACCCCTTGATGAAGGTGTCCTGGCCGAACTGGACCTTCAGATCCTCCATCTCGGAGGAGGCTTTGAACTCCTCCACTGCTCGAGCCCTTGCCTCCGAGATCAGAGACGAAATCCATACTTTCAACTCAGAAACCTGCTCCTTCAATTTGGAGACCTGTGCCCTTAATACGGAGACCTCGGCCTCAGCCTTCCCTCTCTCCTCCTCCAAGGCGGTCCTCAGATCGGACAAGGTTTGTCCCTCCTTTTTCAGCGCCTCTTGGAGGCTTAGGACCTTGGCGATTTTCTCCTCAAGGCGAGCAGCCTCGACTAGGCGACCCTCTTCTGCCCGAGCTGCCTCCTTCTTGACGATCTTCGCCGTCTCGATGTTGGCGACGAGCTGGTGCCCAATCTGCAAGAAGGGTCGGGGAGTCGACATAAGGGCTGAAGAATAAATTAAAGAAGCAGGGAGAAGGAAAAGGATGAGTTAACCTACTTCGAGGAAAGATCCCAAAGAGTCCCAGGTCCACAGCTCGAGATCGGCGAGGACGATCTTCTCAACTACCTCGGGCAGAATGCACCCTTCGACCAGCCTCTTTATTAAGTCCCTGTTATTGAAGAGATTTTCCCCCAGGTCTTCCTCGGAGCCACCGGCCCCCTCGACGGCAGCCCTGCGACTGCGACTCCTCCGGGCCAGGGTCTTCTTTCTCCTCCTCCCTTCGGCCCCGGATGCCCCCTCGGGATGAACCTCCGAAATGGAACCCTCGGCCGGAGAGCTCTGTGAAGGAGCTCAGGGGACTTCCGGTTCGGCGTCGGAAGGGGCTTCGACGGCGACGGGCATCGGAGCAGGCGCGGTCGAGCTTGTCCCTTCAGTCCTGGCTCTCTTCACCGACCCTGAAGTTGAGGCGTCTTTTCTCTTGTGGGTCTTGAGACCCTGGGCTAACCTCTGAGCCACGCTTGCATCCATGTCTGCGATAAAAGGAATTCAGCATGGCTCTGAAATGGAACAAAAAAAAAAAGAAGAGAGGGAGAGATACCGGCAGGGTTAAGGGGGCTCAAGCCGATGTTGAACAAAAGTTGTTCCCTCAGAAGGTCGGGGAGGAGGGGGGCCTGATAGGCCTCGAGCTTTTTGGAGGCCTCGAGGTCGTCCCTTTCTAGGGCAGAAGCCCGGCGGACGAAATCCCTCAGGGAGTCCCAAGGGGGTAATCCTAGCTCCAAGGTCGGGCATCGGACATAGAAGAACTTCTCCTTCCAGTTATGGACGGAAGAGGAGGCACCTTTCAGCAACCCCTTTCTACCAAACTGGAGGGAGAAGTACCATCAATCTTTTATCGAGGGATGGCGCTTGAAGGTGTAGAAGTTCCTAAACAAAGAAAGAGTCGGTCGAACTTTGGCTAAACTACAAAGAGAAAGAAATCCTATCAAAAACCTAAAGGAGTTCGGCACGACGGAAACTAGAGAAATATTCAGAAAATAGAAGAGAGCAACGACAAAGGACAGCATCGAAAGCCAAAGTCTGGCACGGAAGGCCTCCTGGTACCGACAGAAGCGGTCGGGAGGAGGGACGCTAGCCCGGTCAGATGGCCCGGGAAGCTCCAGCTCGTACTCCGGTGGAACTCCGTACCGAATCCTTATCAGTGAGAGTTCATCCGAAGTCAAGGATCTGGGGATGGTGTCCGGCACAAAGGCCAGACAGGGTTCGGTCCTAGCTACGGGTTCATCTACGGTACTAGTACTACGGGGAACTGAGGCTGACGAACTCCTAGAACTACTAGAATAGGAGATATCAAAGGACATTTTGGATCAAATGGAAGCCACAAAAATTCCGAAAAATCAGAAAAAAATAGCAAAAAGGTCCCCGAGAAAGCTAAACGAACAGAATACGAAAAAAAAGGATGGAAAAACATCAGGAAGTTCTAGAACTGACCTAGATTGATCCCAGGAGTGCAGGGAGACGGCAAGGATGATGGAGGTCGACCTAGAGGATGCCTAAGATCGGGAAGGATGCTAGGAGAAGCTGGAGCTCTCAGGGAAGAAGAGGGGAACCGAGGGATTCTCTCGAGCAAGGTGGAACCCCTGAAGGAGGAGAACGTGTTTAAATAGACCCTGGGATTCGGTGCAATAATGATTGCGGATCTCCCCTGGCCGGCCTGCACTCGCCGCTTGTCCCACTCACCACGACAGACTGTTGGAAACGGTTGGCAGCTGACAGAGTCATTATTACGCCGTACCTAGAGCCACGCTCCAGCAAAAATTTCAAAAAGAAGAAACCTTTTTCGAAAAGGTTCCAGTACTAGCATGCCGAACGTCAAAATATCTGGCAACCATCGAGT
Organism: Elaeis guineensis; assembly: GCF_000442705.2. Taxonomy (NCBI): domain Eukaryota; kingdom Viridiplantae; phylum Streptophyta; class Magnoliopsida; order Arecales; family Arecaceae; genus Elaeis; species Elaeis guineensis. The sequence goes on from NC_025999.2 coordinate 1,121,848, forward strand.
ACGAAAATCGAGGAGAGCAGCTTCGATCGTGAGAATTTTTCTGTACTTCCTTCATTCGGAACCCAAACTCGACAGTAGGAGGACTGGTGTTGGGTATAAAATACCCCCCCGATCGAAGTTTGTAAAAGATCGATCCTTCGGGGCTCTTCCGGCTCCTGACCTTGTATGTGGTGCCTCTCCGAACTCCCTCGACCGTCCGGACTTCTTCGACAATGAGCTTCTCCATCCATCTACCGGCTGCTCTAAAAGCTCTCCAGGCCTCACTATCGGCCGACCTTCTACAGTGATCAGCTATTCTCCGAACTCCTTTCGGACTTCGTCAATATCCGAGCTTCTTCGACAACGAGATTTCTACAGTAATCAGATTCCATCTAAGTTTCTACGGTGGTCGACCGCCTTCGGGATTCCAACCGAGCTCCTGCGAGAGCCAAACTTCTACTACGAGTGGTCTGCTCTGAACTTCTACTACGAGTGGCCTGCTCCGAACTTTTACTACGAGTGGTCTGCTCTGAACTTCTACTACGAGTGGCTTGCTCCGAACTTCTACTACGAGTGGCCTGCTCCGAACTTCTGCTACGGGCGGTCTACTCCGAACTTCTGCTACGGGCGGTCTACTCCGAACTTCTACAGCGGGCGGTCTACCCCAGATCTCTACTGTAAGCAAATTTCATTCGGGCCTCTATTGTAAATATATTTCTTCCGAACTTCTATTACAGGTAGATTTCAGTCAAGCTTCTTCGTAGCTGGATCCCAAATGAGCTTCTACAATGGGACAGGGCCCACTGGTCAGGTTGCTACTCCGAGCTCCCACGACAACCGATCTTCGACCGAGCTTCTACAATAAGCAGTTTTCCCTCAACCTTCTACAAGAACCAGATTCCGTCTGAACTCCCATAGCAGATGGATAACGAACGAGCTTCTACGACAGACGAACTCTGGCAGCTGGATTCCTACAACGACCGATTGCATCCGATGTCTGCCGAACCTCCCCAATGCCATCCAAAGTCCATCACTGGCCGACCCTCCATCAAATCCTTCATAAAACCAAACTTCTCCAATGGATCATTTTCAGATGAGCTTCCACAGCAGGCGAATCCCAGACGGACTTCTCTAGCAATCGGACTCCTATCGGACTTCACCAATGGAAAGTCTCCATCCGAGCTTCTACAGTAGATGACTCCCACCTGTAGTATCGGCATTAAAGGTATCCGACAATAGTAGACTCGTCAGTAGTTTTGGAGATATCTGAGCTTCTCTCAGACCAACAATAGAGAGCCATTCCGCTCCATCAGATGTCCCAGCCGAGTTCCAACCGACAGATCCAAACTTTCTGGCAAGTCACGACAATGGCCACTACCCTGCTCCGCCACGCTCTGGCGAGTCGCGATAATGGACGTCGCTCCACTCTCTGGGCTCTACTACTCTCTGGCAAGTCGCAACAACGGACACCACTCCACTCTCCATAACAAACTCTACGTGACCCTGAACGACCCTTGATGCCACTACTCTCCGTAACAAACTCCGTGCGGCTCTGAACAACCCACTACCAGGCGGTTACAGACATCGCTGTCGGTCAGTTACACCCTCCGTCTATAAATAAGGACCCTCCAGATACGTTCTTCTGAAGGCTGGTAACTCTATCTCGAAACTCTGTCAAAATTTTTGCTCGAACACTCCATTTCTGTTGAAGCAGAGTACTGACTTGAGCGTCGGAGGGTCTTGCTGGAGCACCCCCAACTCCGGTTTAAACTTTCTTTTCAGGTCCCGACGGTGGCCGCGGTTATCCCAGCTCCAGCTTCTCCGACTTCGACAGAATTCTGCACCAATAAAAGTATTTTAAAAATTTTTAATAAAATTTTATTTGGATCTGATAATTGAAAAACTGATATGGCCACGTTTAAAAAAATTAATTCCTCCATAAGATATATACTATATACTTGATTATAAAATAATCACCAGTGCGAATCGTGGGGGCAAATGTGTTATCAATCAACACACGACCTTCTATGTATCACAACACTAATGACATTGCATAACCAAGTTCTTTATGTAGAACTTTACTTTATTAATAGATGAAACTTTATGTCTATTCCTTGATCATTTTTATATCATATGGTAAATAGTTGATCAGCATAAAATAAACCAAATTTTATCATAAAACCCAATGTGATGACTTTATACATAATATCCAATATATATCACAAAATAAGTTGTATGCCATATGATCCATCTGATCCTCAAAAATCTCGGGAATAAGTCTTTAGTCAGCGGATCTGCAATTATCAGTTTCTTTAAATATGTTTCACAAATACTATATTCTCCTTTATTCTTTCACGAAGAGCAAAAATATTTGATACCTGCATGCTTTGCAAGCGTCTGCATTCTTCATATTATAGGAGAATCTTACTGTAAAATTATTACAGTATATCTTTATTGGTCTGCTGGTATAGTCAACAACTCTAAGTCCCGTAATAAAATTCTGCAATCTTATAGCTTGTGAGGAGTCTCATACAGGCACATACTCTGCTTTCCTAATAGATGTAGTAAACAAAATCTTATTTTATATACATCCCTGATATAGCACCTTCTGTAAGTAGAAAGATATACTAGCAGTAGACTTTCTACTGTTGGCGCATCCAGTAAAGTACAAATCCTAATAACCTATTACTTTATGATGATCAGATCGATTGTATGTGAGCATATAAACTTTTATACCCTACGATAATATGTGACTTTCTCTATAACTTTCCTATGCTCCACTCCTAGATCATGTTAATAACGTCCAAATATCAATACAACATAACCAAAACTGGACTCATATAAATATGTGCATAGGCTCCCAACATCAGATGCATAGGTTATGAATTTTATTTCCTCTATCTTTATACTGTTTGACCTTTTCATTGAAATTCTTTTTGATCATATAGATTCTTTTGTAATTTATTTGTCGCATCCTTTAGATAGGTCAACTTATTTTCAGATATGGTTGTTATCCATAAAGCCCAGCTCTTCTTTTTATGGCATCCAACCACTATAAGGAGCTTTCATCTTTTATGGCTTGCAAGAACGTCTTAAGGTCATTCTCTTTTCATTCATATCTATAAAAAATATCATATAATCTTATACTAATAGATCTATAGAGAGCTGTCTCTTGATCTGCTTATGGTGATGGTTAGACAGTTACTTCATCGATAATGAAAACCTCATGGAGTAAAACTTAATAAAATAATGATCCCTTCTAAATGTTATCTCAAGGAATAACAGTAGGAATCATTACTTCAGTCTGCTTTATAGACCCAATATTACCTCAAACATAATGTCTTAAGATTTTTCATTCTCACTAAACATACCATTCTCTAGAAATTTAGTTTTATTAGTTTCTGCTATCTGTGGTTTATGAGATAATAATAAAATCTATACTGTTTTTAATCTCTTTGGATAACTAATGAAAAATTACTGATCGTACTGAGATCAATTGTCTTTTCTTATGGGTTATGAACTTTGGCTTCAGCTGGATAACCCCATATATGTATATATTTCAAAATAAATTTTTTACCAGTTCATAACTTATGAGGAGTCTTTTGAATTACTTTAGTAGAGACTTTATTCAAGATATATGTAGCTATCTTTATAGCCTCACCCTATAAGTAAATAGGTAGAGTATAATAACTTATTATAATCTGAATCATTTTTTTAAGCATCATATTCCTTCTTTTAACGACACCATTTTAATCCGGCATACTTTGACATTATCTAATATAATATCATGTTCTTTTAAAAATTTCGCTAATGATCCTAATCATTATTCCATCTTTATTTATTTACCATATTATCCATCACTTCTATCAAATCTGACTACTCAAATCACTTTTTTTGATTATCTTTTTATCTCTATTTTAAAATTTCCTAAAGGCCTCAAACACATCAACCTTATCAAACAGAATGTATAGATATATATTTTGAATAGTCATCCATGAGTGTGATAAAATATTTTTTACCTATTAGATATAGAAAAAAGATTTGCATACAATAGTGTGAAAGATTTCTAAAGTTTCTTTAATCAACCTAGTAGCCTTCTGAAGTATGTATGTCTGCTTTTCCTTTATGCAGTCAATACATACTCACAAAATCAATAAAATATAATGATTCTATGATCCTATCCTTCACTAGCTTTATGACTCTTTCTTTAAAGATATGCCCCTCTTTCTAATGCCATAACATAAAGGGTTTTCAAAAGAATATGAAAACTTACTCTAGAATCTAAGACTATCCTGTAGCATCTAACTATCTTGCATAAGTGAACGTGTTTGATTTCTCATGAGAATAGATCGTTCACTTTCCGTCAGAAGCCTCCTTAATAGGAAGCCTAATAATTTGTTAGTAATGGGCACAAATGTACCAGAGTCAATGTGCCAGATAGAATTAGAAATATTTACTAAATTGGATTCAAAACACACTCAAGAGTAAAGGATATTATTCTTTTATAGTTACTTTTCATACTTCATACAGTTTTTTTCTTTAAATATCTCTTTCTTTTGTAGAAGAAGCATTTGACAACCTTATTAATGGCTTCACCTAATGCCATCTAGCAGGATTCGATCAAGCACATTAGTGGCTCCATTGGCACACATATTATAGTAGATAGATTGGTAAAAATTTTAAACTTATATTAATCTCATATTAGTTGATCATATGTATATTTTTATTAATTTAATTTTATTATTTACTTATTGTAGATATGGCAGTTGGATCATATATCAAGGCAGCTGCAGTTGTAGGAGGCTACACACCAGTCTAAAAAGATCGATGGTTACTTAGATTCTAGATCCAGATGAATCGCGATAACTTAAAATATTAATTATTAAGTTTTTATATATACAATATAACAAAAAAGGTCTATAGTAGCAGTCAAAACTATCGTAAAAAATATAAAAAATTATTGATAAAATCTATACCAAAGGTTGGTAAACTGTAGCAATAGGTGGCATCGCTAAAAACTATTACCATCTATTACCATGATTTTGGTGAGAGTTGGTATAAGCAAGTCTATGCTAACGTGATTATAACAATCGCTATAGATGCAATCAAAATTAAATATTTTTTAAAAATAATCTACATTTATGATCATATATTTTTTATAAATTAATAATAAATATTTTTATAATCAAATTTTATCCTCTTAAAGTCATATTTGACTATGGTACTGTTATATTTAATCCAACTTATAATTTTAATTAATCACCTATATAGAGAATCGAACATAAAATCTATTGGATAATTATATAGTACTTAGCCACCATGAAAATATTAAGTTATTATGTAGAGTTATAATTTATTATACTTATTCAAAATTTATTAATATTATAAAGTATATTTATTTCAAATATATTATGATATTTTAATTTTAATAATTAATTATTTTCATAAAAAAATAATTTCTTTCTTTTTGAAAGAAAATTAAAAAAAAGTAATTTTATTTTATTCTTCATAATATTTTAAAAATCTTATTATTTAAAATATTTTAAAATATCAATAATTTTAACATATTTCTATAATCATCAATATTTTTTTTCTAATTTTGTTTAAAATAGACAATTTATTATTCTTCTTATTTACTCTATAAATAAAAAATAATATTTAATATATAATATCTTAAAACCCTATATTATATAATTTATATAAGTAATTCTTAATTTTTTTAATATTTTTTTATATAACTTAGATTGGATTGGTTAAATTTACCTTCATATAGATTTCTTAGTAATTATATCATAGATCATTATTTAGTTGTGATATTGTGCATTCAATATTGATAGTGAATTTCAAATTAAAATTTATTTTTATTTAATTATAATTATATGAACTTATTTTAAAATTTATAAAATATATGAAATATTTTTTTCTATCAAGTTTAAATACATATTTAGTGATTAAATATTATCATCACAAAAAAAAATCCAAATTAGTTTGCAATGATACTAATTCATCATAAAAATAATTTATAAATAATTAATAATAATTATTAATTATATAATGATATATAGGATAAAATTTATTTCATTGATAAATAATCAATAATCAATAATAAAATTATAAATATTACCAATTAGGTTTTATTTAACTATAAAATATTATTCTTACATGATACCATGATAACATTATAAATTTTAATAATATCTATAAATAACCATTATAATATTATAAATTTTTTATTATAATTTTTAAAATTATTACAATAGAATATAATTTTTTATGATATTTATAAGATATCATCGCTATATAATAACTTTTAATAATACTCCTGACAATGTGCTATAATATTATATATCTTTTATGATATTTTTTTTAAATCATCACTAAAGAGTATTTATAGTAATTTCTTTAGTGAGCATTACTAAAACATCATCGCTATAAATTATTTTTATTATAGTGATACTGATATGTATAATAGCACTAATGAATTTTTAAACTATACAGGCGAATTATGCAGAGTACGTCGTAGTGCGGCATAGTGAGGGCCCATCATCTCAATCCCTCCTTGACCACGAAGGATGGCTCAGAGCCATCGAAGGGGTGAGTAGGGGCTGGATCATAGGGTTCGGACATAGCTTCGATCCTCCAGTAACTCACTAGTTTTTGATGTCCTCCTCTTAGACCTCAATGACCCAGATTTAGGATGATGCACATGTCGAGGAAGTCGTTCAGAGATTTTTTTTATTAGCGATTTTAGAGCTTTTGGGACAAACATTTGTGAGATCATTGTTGAGATTCTCCCAAATTTATATCAGCCATCACTAGGGCTAGAAGTGGGCCAGGCCGGATCGGGCCAGACCCCAGCCCGAAATTTTTTATTGGGCTTAGGTCCAAAAATTTTTAAAAGACCCAGGCCCAAGCCTGACCCGAACAGATGGGGCCGGCCCAAATAGATTGGGCCAGCATGTCCCGATTCCCTGTTAAAAAATAAAAAAAAAATCTAAAGCCTACTGCCAACATCTCTCGATTCCCTGCTAATTTTTTTTTAAAAAAAAATCTAAAGCCCTATAAACCCTAATCCATTCCGGTGGCTAGTCACGATGACAATGATGCCCGCTAGGTCTCCGACGACGACGATGACCTGCTGGCTCTTGGAGCTCGAGCTTGGCCTAGGTGGCACCATTGATTTCAGTGAAGATGATGCCCGTCTCAAGGGTGTGGGCATGGACGGTGTGGAGCCAGATGGTAGCGACTGCAGTCGAGATTGGCATGGGTGGCGAGACCAATCGCAGGCCTCGTCGACACCATTGAAGAGCTTGTCAGACTCTCTAACAGAGGTCAAGGCAGTCGAGGTACATTAGGTAGTGGGACTTGGGAGCGGCGGTCGAAGGGAGACAGGGGCTTGAGAGCAACAGTCGAGGCTCGAGAGAGCGACGGTCGGAGGGAGATGGGGGCTTGGGAGTAGCGGTCGGAGGGAGACAGGGGCTTGGGAGCGACCGTCGAGGCTCAAGGGAGTGGCGATCTGGGCAGAACAGGCACGACGAAGGTGGAATTGTAGAAAGGAGAGCACCTATCGGAGATTGGAGAGGGGAGCCTGATGCCGCTGAAGACTGAGAGGAGAGCGACGACAGAGACTGACAATCGATGGGAGAGCAGGGAGGATCGGGAGTGAGGACGGTAATGGTCGACAGACATCAGACGGGTCCAGGGCACCTGGAAAAATTAGGACTCGGAACTTCAGAAGGAAGATTGAATCATTGAAGGATGGAATGAAGCTCTTAAAATTTGAGCTCATAATAGGGCTAAACTTTCGGGTCGGGTTCGGGTCGGACCCAAGATAGGCCCGAGCCCGGCCTGAAAGTAAAACGGGTCCTATTTTTTTGGCCCAATCTCGGTCTGAATGGTTTCGGGCTGAGCCCGAAACCCAACCTGAAGCCTGCCCGGCCTGATGGGCCTCAGGCCGGTTTGAGCTCACTTTCAGCCCTAACCATCATAGCAGGTAGGTCAAGCAGTATTAATAAATTTCTTTACTTGTTTTAAATTTTTATATTTAGAAGCTTCACATAGTTAGATTTGAATTGAGAGAAGAAAATCTAGAGGTTGAAAGTCAATCTATCTATCCGATGGATGGATCGGAGGTGTAGATACATCCATATCATCGAATGAAATATGTAGAAACAAACTATTTAAGAATCGGAGGAGTATATCGAAATATATCCTTTCGTGTCGGTTTAGGCTTCAAGCGAAAGGAATGAGATATTCAGGAGATCAAAATTTAATCTAACCATCCGATGGATAGGTCGGAGATGTCTATAGCTTTGTATCATCAAATAAAATATATAAAAATAATTCATTCGAGAATCAGAGGAGTATATCGAAATATACCTCTCTGTGTCGATTTAGGCTTCAAACGAAAGGAAGGAGATATCTAGGAGATCAAAATTTAATCGAACCATCTGATAGACTGGTTGGGGATATGTATAGCTCTGTATTATCAAATAAAATATGTAAGAATAATCCGTTCAAGAATCGAAAGAGTATATCAAAATATAACCCTCCATAAAGATTTAAGCTTGAGGCACACTAATTACTTTAGTTTTACGATTTTAATTAATTTAGTTTTAAAATTATTAATAATATTTTATTTTTTTTCATTATAGGATGTTGGGATATCTAGCTCTTATCCACCTGCTGCTACAGATGACGTGCAGGAGGAGGAGGATCTTCATTGATTTTTTTTAATTTTGATGTGATATATTTAATTTTGATATTTGAACAATGTTACCTTATATAATTTGATAATTTATACTTTTTATATAATATTATTTTTTATTTATGATGGTGATTGTTAATTTTTAGTTGTTATAGTGTTTATAAATATATGTTGATTGTTAATTTAATTGTAGTTGATTTTAATAAATATATTTTTTATAATTTTTTAAAAAAAATCTATTATTAGTGATGGCTAAATCCGTCGTCAATACCGTTGCCAAATATTAGCGACAACTGACCTTATTAGCGATGGCTTATAGCGATCGCTAATATATTTTTTTTATTTTTTAATTTAAATTAAAAAATAATCTAAAAATTATTATAGGTGACAGATTTGCCATCGTTAATTATTGTCACTAATACTTTATTAGCGATTGTTTTTTCTATTGTCGCTATCAGCATCTAACTTTTTTTCGATGGTTTATTGGCAACAGTATGCTATTGCTAATAGTATTAAAGAAGGCTTTTCAATAATTAGTGACGATATTTAACCATCGCCAATAAATAATTTTTTTGTAGTGCAACCACCCAATATCAATGCTACCCTCCATCGGGAGAAATTATTAGTTGGATTTGGTCCAAAGTGGAACCATAGATAATTTGATACTTAGGATGAGGGAAATGGGATTAGATATGCAGTCAAGCATGTTGTTAAGGAGAGGAAAGGTATTAAATGCATAACAAGATGTATGTCAAGGAGGAAAAATGGAAAGGAAAAGGATTACATAATCTATGGTCCACTGTGGACCAGGTGCAACCAATAATTGATCCTCCATCAAACCCTCAACTCTTGCCTAGATAGATGGGTATAGAGAGAGATTATTAAAGAAAAAGTGGAAGGGGATGGGCGAATTCCAGGAAAGAGTGATGGTTGGGGCGGTAGGGTCAGGGGTGTTAGAAAGTAATCTACTTCTTTTTTGGGCAGCCCACATAGGCTATGGTAAAAAAAGCCTATATTAGCTTAAATAGCAAAAACTCATATGGATTAAGATTCTACAAAGATCCCAAAAAATATCTAAGCATTGTAAAATATCTATACTACAAATATCTAGACTTATCTAGGGATAAAAAATCTTATTTCTAGAATCTACTTTGACCTCTATAAATAGAAGGGGTCGTCTCCATTTGTAACTACGAAGTTTGAGAGAAAGTAACAAATGTCTAAGTTCACTTTTACTACTCTTCCACTTTCTCCTTCTCTCCACAAACATCTATACAACCTTTTTTTCACTTTGCTTAAAAAAATTAATCTTTTGCCTCAATCCAAGATCTCCTACTTCCATATCAACTATTTAGCTCTTACAAATTGGCATCAAAGCAAGGTTACAATAGCAGGCAACTAACAAATGGCTGGTTCTGCTGCCTCCACTCTTTCAATGGTTGGCTCTACCGCCTCCACATCGATGGTTGGCTCTACTATCTCTATGTAATTTCTTGCTGGCCTTGCCACCCACGTGCAATCTTCTCTTCCAATATTTGGAAGAGAAAACTATGATTTTTGAAAAATTAAGATGAAAACTATGCTCCAATCGCAGGGGCTATGATCTATTGTTGATGTAGGTTATATAGAGCTAGAAAATGAGAGCCACCTCTCAGATAAAGCAAAGTAGAATCTTGAAGTCTATATAATAAAGGATGCAAGTGTACTTTACCTCATCCAGCAAGGGTAGTGGAAACAATATTTCTAAAAATCATGTGAGCAAGCAAAGCAAAGGAGGCTTGGGATATCTTAAAGTAGTAGTTTGAATGTGACAACAAGATTAGCAGTATTAAACTACCATCTCTCAGAAGAGAGTTGAAAAATTTAAGAACAAGGGAAGGAGAAACCATGAAAGATTATTTTTCTAAAGTTACAGATATAATGAATCAAATGAAGTTACATGTAGAAAATATAATAGATCAAAGGATAGTAGAGAAAATATTAATAAGCTTACCAAAAAAATATGATTATATAATTGCAGCTGTAGAGAGTCAAAAGATTTATTAAAATTATCAGTACAAGAATTAGTGGGCTCTCTACTATTCCATGAACAAAGAAAGTTAAGACACATAGAGCAGTCTTCTATAAAAAAGTGCATTTCAATTAAAGTTAAATTTCCAACCTCAAAAAAATTTTAAAAAAGAAACTGTAGAAAACTTACAAAGGAGAGGAGGCAAGAAGATAGAGGGAGAACAAGGTAGCTAGGTTAAGTATAATCAAGAAAGAATTAACCAAGGTGTAAGCTCTAATAATTTTAAGGCCCCTTGCACTATTTGCAAAAAGAAAAAACATTCAACATCTAAATGTTTTTTTAAAAGAAAGCCCTAATGTTATTATTGCAAAAAATATGATCACATGGAAAAGGATTGTAGAAATAAAAAACAAACAAATTTTTCTAAAGAAAATAAAGAAGAAGAAAAATTATTTTATGCATGTCAAGCGACCTCACATAATAAATATAATATTTGGTACCTTAATAGTGGCTGTAGTAATCATATGAGTGGAAATGAAAGAATATTTTTAGACATGAATACTATAGTTATATCATAAGTAAGAATGAAAAATAAGACTATTGTACAAGCTAAAGAAAAAGGCACCATAGTAGTAGAAACAAAGAAATCAGTAAAATATATCAATAATGTGCTATTAGTACATGATTTAGAGCAAAATTTGCCGAGCATGGGGCAATTGGTACGAAAAGGATATTATGTTCATTTTGAAGATGGTGCTTGTAAAATTTATGACAATAAAAAGAAAAATTAATTGATTACAAAGGTAATGATTGAAAGAAGTAGAATTTTTTCTATTGAGTTCTGATATCCTCCACATATTATACATTTCAAACAGAAGTAATAGAAGATACATGGATAAGGCATAAAAGATTTTGTTGCCATTTAAATTTTTGGGGCCTCAAATCATTAAAACAAAAAGAAATGGTGTACAGATAACCAAATATTTCTACCTACATAGATACTTATGAAGGGTGCACTTTGGGAAAGTACCATCATATGCCATTCAGAGGCAGAGCTTGGAGAGCTAAGGCATCCTTGGAGCTTGTAGACACTGACATATGTGGAAAGATATAGACTCCATCTTTGAGAGACTACTGGTACTTTATTATCTCCATTGGTGGTTATACTAGAATGACCTGGGTATATTTTTTGAAAGAAAAATTAGAAGCATTTGAAAACTTTCAAGAAACGTGAGATCCTTGTGGAGAAGCAAAGCAAACATATGTTCAAAGTTCTAAGAAGTGACAGAGGAGGAAAGTAAAAATAATTGATTACAAAGGTAATGATTGAAAGAAGTAGAATTTTTTCTATTGAGTTATGATATCCTCCACATATTATACATTTCAAACAGAAGTAATAGAAGATACATGGATAAGGCATAAAAGATTTTGTTGCCATTTAAATTTTTGGGGCCTCAAATCATTAAAACAAAAAGAAATGGTGTACAGATAACCAAATATTTCTACCTACATAGATACTTATGAAGGGTGCACTTTGGGAAAGTACCACCATACGCCATTCAGAGGCAGAGCTTGGAGAGCTAAGGCATCCTTGGAGCTTGTACACACTGACATATGTGGAAAGATATAGACTCCATCTTTGAGAGACTACTGGTACTTTATTATCTCCATTGATGGTTATACTAGAATGACCTGGGTATATTTTTTGAAAGAAAAATTAGAAGCATTTGAAAACTTTCAAGAAACGTGAGATCCTTGTGGAGAAGCAAAGCGAACATGTGTTCAAAGTTCTAAGAAGTGACAGAGGAGGAAAGTATACCTCCAAGAATAGGATAGACGAGGACATTCATAGACAGTTGATGGCATCATACAGCCCACAGCAAAATAGCATCGTTGAAAGAAAGAATAGAATGATTATGGAGATGGTCAGGCCTATACCAAAGGAGAAGGGACTGCCTAACATATTCTGGGCAGAGACAGTCAACACTGCCATCTATATCCTTAACAGGTGTTTAACCAAAGTAGTGCAAAACATGATGCCAATTGAAGCATGGAGTGGAGAAAAGCTTTTGGTAAGTCATTTAAGAGTTTTTGGATGCATTTGCTATGCATATGTTTCTAACGAAAGAACAACAAAATTTGATGATAAAAATAAAAAAATATATTTTTATTGAATATGGTACTAATTATTGGAATTTGAGATTTGGAGCATGCATGTATATTTTAAAATTTTATTTTCTAAACACCACAGCACAATACAAGATTAAAATATTTTTAATTTAAATCATGCATGCATAAACACATAAAACCATAAGAAACTAGTTCATGTGCTGAAATTGATATATGCTGAAATTCAGATTGTGATCAAATTGCATACCTGTTTCACAATCTCTTTCTTCAAATCTGGATCTGGAAGAGAAAAATTTTTTTTCTAGCCACACAAGTGTCTGGCCTCTATAGGTATCCACTGGGGATCAGCCTGGAATAGTCCTCTTCAAGTTAAATTTTCTTCTCTAAGAAAATTCAGCATGCTGAATCTGAACGAAGCCTAGATCGCAATCAATTCTTGATCTCTTTTCTTGATCTTCTTCTTCTCTTCTTCTCTTGCCTTTCTACCCTTGCTTGTATTACTACCAAGCACCAGGAACTAGCAAAGAGGGACGCCCAACCAACCTTGGGTGTGAGGTAGAAGGGATGCCCCAACAAGGGAGGACGTGTGGGACGTCCAAGGGGAGGAGAAAAGGAGAAGAAGAGAGGGCGTGGGGCTTTCTTTGGAGGGCGTGGGCTGCTGGTTTTGATTGCCTAGGGACCTTAGGGGAGGTCTCTTTAAATAAGCGAAAGGATTGAATCCTATTCAATCTCATAATACCAATCCTACTTGCATTACGTTTCCTAATAACTTAAGTTATTCAACTTCTATTAGGAATCCTTTTAGGAGCCAACTCTTGGAACTCTTGCACCCACTAATTCACACCCTCTTTTGCACCTAAGGGACATCCCATATGAAATCAAAAGGCTCTCTAATCATGGGACACATCCAACTTAATCAAATCAAGGTGGCGCCCAAGAATAACTGTCAAGAAAATTAATTAGGATCTTGCACCCTTAATTCATATGATCCAAAACCTTAAACACCCAATAATTGGAGTCCAATGAATCTAATTTATTTAGATTATTAGCAAATAATTATGTTTGAATTATCTTATCAAATAAAAAATTTAAATGAAAAGAGAAAATTGGGTCCAACCATGTGCTAGCAAGGTTACCTTGAACCCAATCGGATTTCTCTAAACTCAATTGACACTTCATAAGTTCAATTGTTAATTTCAGACCTAATTCTTTTGTTGTGTGATCCCATAGATTCAATTTTATCTGGTAGTGAGATATACAATGATCTCTATCAATGTATCATTGAAACTCTTTTCAATGGATCAGAATAATTTCACTCCAACTCATCAAAGATTGTCGATCCAGAACAACCCTAGTGAACTCTCACAATCTATCAGTGATATCTAGCAGTATGTAGTGGCAACCCAGTAGAACTGAAATGAATCTCTAGATGTAGTTAACATGTGATTTAGTCCTCCTATCATAAGTTCTGACTGGATGGCAGATCATAGATAAATCATCAAACCTCAACATCAGTCATATGATAGATTCGATCAGCTCAAGTTCCATTGTGACTTCTATGAAAACTTTTTTTCATCAATCATACTCCTGTGGCTACAAACTCTTAAACTTAGTCTTTCAAATCTTATAGGATTACTCCTCTCTATCAAGATCGATAGATCTCATCTTGATGCACACCCTACTCCTATAGTGAACCAACTGTCGCCAACATCTACTATAAAGACTCATTGAGATCCATGTTTATGTGTCAATCAAACTCCAGCAACCTCACTGCGAGCAATAGTACCATCTCAGGTCAAAAGATCAATCACACAACTACAGCATCGAGATAATCACTGACGATTGAAAAAAAATCTAAGTGATCTCTCATATGGTCACGCTCAGTACTAGTTATTCTCTAACAACTATCCGCACTCATCGTCCAGTGTCTCTACACTATAGATCAGAGACTCATCTATCCTAAAGAAAGTGATCTGTGCATCGATCTATCCAGATCAATCATCATCCTCATGATGATACTATGATCGAGAGTATTTAAGAATTAAATACATGTCTCTAATTCTCAATACTTTGAGAATATGTATCGAAAGTTAATTTCATGGACGATTCAAGGACACATTATACTTAAATAAAAAATAAATTTATCCTTTTATTGATCAAATCAATGTATAAAGTATAAATTTATATCCCAGATTTATTACAATATGTCAGCCATATTGGCTTCTAGGACATACATCTAACAATCTCCCACTTGGACTAAAATCAATTGGTCACAAATCTAAGTCCCATCTTCTCAAGGTGGACTTCTATCTTTGGTTGGCTCAATTGCTTTATTAGCAAGTTTGCCATGTTATCCACAGAGTCTACTCTTCGCACCTCAACATATTTTTTTTCGAGGTAGTCATGTATGATATGATACCGCTACTCGATGTGCTTTGATTTTTGGTGAGACCTTGGCTCCTTAGCAAGTGCTATGACTCCATTGTTGTCGCAGTAGAGTGATATGGGATTCGATATCATAACCTCAAGTTTCGCGATGAACTTTTTGAACCAGAAGCCTTCCTTTGCAGTATCCGAAGCAGCGACATACTCAGCTTCTGTGGTCGAATCCACTATGATGGATTGTTTGAAACTCTTCCAGCTGACCACACCACCATTGCAAATGAACACATATCCTGACATAGACTTTCTATCATCAGGATCAGACATAAAGTCTGAGTCAGTATACCCCTTAACTCATAGCTCAGAGTCTCCTCCAAAGATCAAGAATAGATCTTTAGTCCTTCTTAAGTACTTAAGGATGTTCTTCACAGTTATCCAGTGCTCCTCTTCTGGATTCGACTAATACCTACTCGTGACACTCACAACAAGGACAATATCAAGTTGAGTATACAGCATGGCATATATGAGACTTCCTATGATCGAGGTATAAGAAATCCTACTCATGCACTGCACTTCTTCAGATATGGTCAGACACATTGTCTGAAAAGATTAATACCATGCCTAAGAGGTAAAAGTCTTCTTTTAAAGTTTTTCATGCTGAACCTCTTCAGCACCTTTTCTATTTACAGCTTTTGTGACAGGTCTAGCATCCGTTTAGATCTATCCCTATAGATCTTTATTTCGAGAATATAGGATGCTTCCCCTAGGTCTTTCATAGAGAATTTTTTGGACAACCATCTTTTGACCGTGGTCAACATGAAAATATCATTTCCAATGAGAAGAATATCATCCACGAGGAATGTTATTGCGCTCCCATTGATCTTTTTGTATACACATAGTTCCTCTTCATTTTTAATGAAATCAAACGATTTGATCGCCTCATCAAAATAATGATTTCAACTCTGAGAAGCTTACTTTAATCTGTATATGGATCTTTACAGCTTGCAGACTCTGTGATCACCATCACTAAATGTGAAACTCAAAGGCTGCTCTATATAAATATCTTTCTCAAGATATCCATTCAGAAAAGTAGTTTTTACATCCATCTGTTAGATTTCATAATCATAGTAAGCTGCAATAGCAAGCAGAGTGCGGATAGATTTCAGCATGACTACGGATGAGAAGATTTTCTGATAGTT
Organism: Elaeis guineensis; assembly: GCF_000442705.2. NCBI lineage: Eukaryota > Viridiplantae > Streptophyta > Magnoliopsida > Arecales > Arecaceae > Elaeis > Elaeis guineensis. The sequence goes on from NC_025999.2 coordinate 1,138,256, forward strand.
AATGCCCTCGTGCTGACTATAATCTTTAGCCATAAGCCTAGCTTTATAGGTCTTTATCTTACTATTGGTATCTTTTTTTCTTTTGTAGATCCATTTACACCCAATGGGTACAATACCCTCAGGTGGATCCACTAAGATCCATACTTGGTTCGAGTACATCGAGTCAATTTCTGACTTCATAGCATTTAATCATTTTTCAAAATCAATGTCAGACATTGTCTCGTCAAAGATATTAGGATCATCATCATGACCCCTATCTTTCATAAGGAATATTTTTTTTACTTCCTTCGTAAGCATACCTATGTACCTTTTAGAAGATCGAGAGACCCTGCTACATCTACAAGGTAGTAGAGGAACGTCAACTACTGGTTCATGAATAATGAGTTCTTGAGGATTTATAGCTCTTTGCTCTTCAAAGACCTTTTCTTAGAGCTCCACTAACCTCCTACTGCCACCATTCTGGATAAATTATTTTTTTAAGAATATAGCATTCTGACTCACAATCACATTGTGATCTTGTGAAAAGTAGAAGTAGTATCCAATAAATTCTTTTGGATACTCTATAAAATGAGCTATTATAGTTTTATCCTCCAATTTATCAGTCATCTGTCTTGTGACATAGGCCGGATATCCTCAAATTTTAAGATAACCTAGACTCGACTTCTTACCGTATCATATCTCATACGGTGTGATAGGAACGGACTTTGATGAAACCCTATTCAATAGGTAAATGATGGTTAATAAGGCATGTCCCCAGAGATATAAAGGTAAATCAGTGAAGTTCATCATGGACCCGATCATATGCAATAAGGTCCTGTTCCTCCTTTCGGATATTCCGTTGAGCTGAGATGTTTCAGGAGGAGTCCATTGAGAGACTATACCATTGTCCTTAAGATATCTAAAAAATTTTCGACTAAAGTATTCACCCCCTCGATCAGATCAAAGAAGCTTAACAGGCTTACCTGTTTGCTTTTCTACTTCATGTCTAAATTCTTTGAACTTTTTAAAAGTTTCAGACTTATGTTTCATCAGATACACATATCCAAATCTAGACAGATTATTGATAAAGATAATGAAGTAGGTATAACCACCTCTGACCTGCACATCAAATGACCCATACACATCGATGTGTATCAAAGCAAGTAACTCAGTAGCCCTTTCTCAATGTCTCACAAAAGATAATTTGACCATTTTTCTTTGAAGGCAAGATTCACAAGCTAGATATGACTCTGGATTAAGAAAGCCAAGGATCCCATCATTCTCTAGTTTGTTTATCCTGTCCTCTCCAATATGATCTAGTCTATGGTGCCATAAGTACTTCTGGTTAATATCATCTCTGGGTCTCTTTTGACCTACGGTACTCACTATTTGCTCGTTAAAGTTCACATTCGCATCAACATGCAAGTGATAAAGATTGTTAATTAAAAGACCTCATACAATCAATTTATTTCATAAATAAATGAAACAAAAGTCTTTATTGAAATTAATTTTAAAATCTTCCTTTGCTAGTACAGACACAAAAATTAAATTCCAATTAGCTACAGGAATATAATAACAGTCCTTCAAATCTAATCTAAAATCAGACGGTAATCAAAGAGGATAAGTGCCAATAGCCTCTGCAACAACTTTTGCACCATTACCGACCCGAAGGATCCATGTCATCTTCCCTCAACCTTCTACTTTCTCTTAGATCCTGCATTGAGGTACATTTATGAGCACTCAAATCAGAGTCTAATATCCAATTAGAAGTAGAAGAAATCGTAAAGTTATATTCAATTACGAGCATATCTTTGAAAGGTTTGTCATCTTTTTTGGTTTTTAGGCTCTCCAGCTATAGTGGACAGTTCCTCCTCCAATGGCCTTCAGCATCACAGTGAAAATACTTTTCTTTTGCTTTGGCCTTCTTAGAAACTTTCTTCTTTGGCCTATTCTCCTTCTTCTGCTTCTTAGTGGATTTAATCTTTTTTTTCTTAGTAAATTTTTTTTTGAAAAAAGTCCGCTCCACAGCGAGAACAGTTTCCCTTGAACTCTTCAAAATTTTTTTCGTAGTGACCAACATGTTGACCAGTTCAAAAATAGTGCAATCGAGTTTATTCATATAAAAATTTATAATAAATTGACTGTATGAATTTGTTAGAGATTGAAGGATCAAATCCATCGATAATTTTTTTTGCATATCAAGCTCGAGCTTTTCAAGCTCCTCAATGTCCTTGATCACTGTCATACAGTGCTCATGGACAGACTATCCTTCGTGCATCTTCAGATTGAAGAATCTTTTGGATACCTCGAAACATGTAATACGGCTCTACTCATCATACAACTCTTGCAGATGAGTGATCATAGCCCTGGCAGTGGGCATATGCTCATGCTGCTTTGCAACTCATTTGACATAGAAATCAGTATATAACACTTGATCTGACTGTCTTCATCCATCCACTTTTCATAAGCAGTCCTTTGCTCAGCAGCATGACGGTTTGGTATCACTATGGATTTTTGGTTGAGTATATGATCTAATTTTTTTAAGATCAGGATAATCCTGAGGTTTTTGAGCTAGTCTTTATAATTTGTACCGATTAAACGATTGGTTTCAAGGATGCGGGCTAAAGGATTTGAGGCTGACATTGTTTAACTGCAAGAGTAGAGATTCAAGTTAGATTTTTATACTTAATGTTATATTTACTTCTAGGGACTTTAATATGCAAACAATGATCTCCACTAATTTTTCGGATCCCTCCACTCTTCGTGAAGAAAACAAAAATCCTAATGCGATAAAAAAAATTTTAGTGGGTGCTGCGGTCCCACCAATGCCATGCACCTCACCTAACAGTTATTGATAACATGTACACCGATGCATAGACAACTCTTTGTCTAGATGCTTTTTTAAGCATGTTGCAGCGACTTGATCTCTAGGTCATGTTGGCTCATCTAACAGTTATTTCCCACACTTTTTAGTTAAACTTGATCCACCATTCACAAGCAGGTGCAAAGCCGTCATTGGATCTCTTATCTAATAGTTATTGAGTCCAACCCCATCCTTATCTTGGAGTAACTCTTTGCTAATAGAGTGGTTGCATATTCTCGATGCAACTGAATTACTGTGACCAGTCGAGAACAATCAACACCGTAGCACGTCTGCACATCTACAGTGGTGGATGACCTATGGACTTAATATTTGTGGAGAGGTTTAGATTTAGGTCTCATCTAATCAGTTATCATATGATCGATCTAATTGGTATAGACTAAATCAAATCGCTAAGCAACCTTATTGGAGACTCAATCTTTCAAATTGATCAAGTAAGTGGAGATCGGTGGGGGTCCCCCCGTTGCTTTTCTTAGACATCAATAAATTGATCAAATAAACTAACGAAACTAATTAAATAACCATATCTCAATTACTTGTCTTAAATACCAATAGGTCAATTGATCCAAATAGGTTAACTCAAGCAAATCAGGCTCAAACCATCGAGCCAAATTAGATCCTTAGGTTAATCGATTCTACATATGGGACTTAGTCAATTTGATCAACAGTAATTGCATGATCATATAACTTAATTGATCTAGTCCTAATCAACACTTGACTCGATTTGATTAATTATTTAATCAAATTAGATCCATATGATTCAAATCATAAACCTTAGATGTAATCCTATTACATGACCTAATTTTTGATTTTTTTATAACTAAAATTCTCATGTACAAACACAAATTTTAGATTCTAAAATTAAATTTTAGATCTAAATTTTTTACATATAAGATAAGTTTTAAATCATGAAAATAATTTTTAGATTTAACATACAAACATATATCTCATATATGCATGTAAAATTCAGATCTAAATAAAATTCAGATCTACAACATGATATCATATATCTCATATACTAATCATAGATCATATTAAAAATAACTTTATGACCTAAATATGTAATCACATATCTCATATATGAATCATGAATCAGATCAAATAAAATTTTAAGTTTATGCATCCATCCACATATCATGTGAATATGAACTAGAAACCGTTCTAGATCAAAATTCAGATCTTGCATGTTTTCATATATCAACTATATATTTTAAAATTAATTTAAAATTAAATTTTATATTCAAAAATTCATCTATACATCTCGTGTATCAAGAAAAAATCAAATTTTAAAATCCTTTTCAAAACATATATGTCAATTTTCAGCATATGAAACCCGTAGCTCTGATGCCACTGTTGGAATTTGAGGTTTGGGGCATGCATGTGTGTTTCAAAATTTTATTTTCTAAATACTATAGTAAAATATAAGATTAAAATATTTTTAATCTGAATCATGCATGCATAAAAATATAAAATCATAAAAAACTAGTTCATGTGCTGAAATTGACATATGCTGAAATTTAGATTGTGATCAAATCGTATACCTGTTTTGCAATCTCTTTTTTTAAATCTGAATCTAGAAGAAAAGAGATTTTTTTTTAGTCACATAAGTATCCAGTCTCTACAGGTATCCACTCGGGATCAGCCTAGAATAGTCCTCTTCAAATTAAATTTTTTTTCTAAAAAAATTCAGCCCACTGAATCTGAACGAAGCCTGGATTGCGATCAACTCTTGATCTCTTTTCTTGATCATCTTCTTCTCTTATTGTCTTGCCTTTCTACCCTTGCTTGTGCTGCTACCAAGCACTAGGAACTAGCAAAGAGGGATGCCCAACCAGCCTTGGGCGTGAGGTAGAAGGGACGCCCCAACAAGGGAGGACGTGTGGGACGTCCAAGGGGAGGAGAAGGGGAGGAGAAAGGGAGAAGAAGAGAGGGCGTGGGGCTCTCTTTGGTGGGTGTGGGCTGCTGGTTTTAATTGCCTAGGGACCTTAGGGGAGGTCCCTTTAAATAGGCAAAAGGATTGAATCCTCTTCAATCTCATAATACAAGTACTACTTATATTAGGTTTCCTAATAACTTAAGTTATTCAACTTCCATTAGAAATCTTTTTAGGTGCCAACTCTTAGAACCCTTGCACTCACTAATTCATGTCCCCTTTTACACCCAAGGGATGCCCCATATGAAATTAAAAGGCCCTCTATGTTGGAAAATATGTTCTAAAGCTAATCGTGTGACGATTGTGCTAATTATAATTGTATATGATTTAATAAATAATAAAAATTATTTGATATTTTTTATCACAAGGATACATCTTTTAACGAACTCCTATGTTGTGATGAAATTCTTAAGACTATTTTGATCGATAAAGGAGGATTTATCGCATAGTTCTTAAACTGGTTTACGATCAAATGATACGTTATTATTAGGATGATAGCGGTATCAAGTGTAGATCGTTGTGTGCCATATGCATTGGTTGTCCTAGTAACCAAATGATATGAAGATACTAGTATGACATGCAGGTGAGATATAGAAGTACATCATCACTGAACGTGACTAACTGTGGAGCACTCTGCTGTCAAGGGTAGCTCGTAAAGGGTATGGGTATAAGTGTCTCTCCGATCTGAGATCACCATAGTGACTTACAAGCAACTCACTATACTTTAGTATCAAACTAACTAAGTTTCTAATTCAGTGATAAAAGATTTTTAGGTATAGTCAAGTACTTGTCAAATCAGTGTGTGAGTCAAGATGAGATTGATCCCTTCGAATTAGTAGAAGATATGCATCAGTGTATTTCAATTTAGCAAAATCTGAATCTAGATAATCTATGTGATGGATTTAAAAAAGATTAAAATATAATATGGATGACTTATCTCGGATTGACAGTTAAATCTTAGGCTATCCTCGAGCATTAGGGTCAAAAGGATGAATTATATGGTAACTATACGCCAATAGATTCTTGAATATTGCTTCGCCATCATTCGACCTATCCGGATATCGAGTCATCATTGCTAGATGGTTACATTGATTGGTTCAAAAAATTATTCCTGTGCTACCGGCTTAGATTCAAACCTATGAGGTCACACTCAAAAGAAGTTTATGACTGATCATGTGGCTGATCAACGATTGAGAATCGTTCAAGAGCTTAATCATCAATTCGATTGATGATTAACCTTATGCAAAAGTTACAATAAATTAATTCATCAAGTATTAGTGAATTAATGAAGAATTAATTAGCAATTAAATTACTGATTAGCTCAATTTGATTGAGAAAAAAAGATTAAATAAAATTTAATTGAATTAAATTCAATTAGGTTTGATCCGATTAGGTTATGAGATGATCTAATCGTTAAGGAAGAATAATCTCTGATTTAATCGAAACTTTAGTTCAATCAATTCTTAATTTAATTAGGATTTGATTAAAAATTTATAAACCTAATTAGATTGGGTTTCATATATTTTATTTGGGCTAAATCAGATATGATTTGATTTGGATCCAAATAAGAAAAGTTAGAGTTCTTATTGGAATAGGACTCTTCTCCCTGCCTCAACCCAGATTGCACGCCATATATCTCCACACACAAAATTATTTTATGTAAATTTTTTTTACACCAAAGAGTTTTTTTTCTTATCTATCTCACATCTAAATCTAATTTGATTTTAATAAAAGAAAGGTTCAAAAATTAGATTTCAAAATATTCTATATTAGAACAATCTATTTTCATCCAAATCAACCTCTTCACGTCAATAAATTTCTTTCTTCTTATATGTGTGACTTTTTGAAGAGATTTTTCATGGAAGATCAGTTGGAGAATTAATTATTGAAAAAAAATATGGAAAGGGGCATCCCATATTTTTTTGGTGTATTTTGAGATATGAAATTGTGAAGGGAGGCAGAATCCTGTAAGAGTCCAGGATCATTAAGACTCTTCACCCCATTCCTTACATGCCTATAAAAGGGGCTTTTGTGATTTTTTTTATATGTACAAGATACCAGAAGAGATCTCTTCATGTGGTAGAAGTTTGGATATGGTTCATGCTGTGAAAAATAGAGAAGAGGATCCTCTCTCTTGGGGTGTGCGCAAAAATCTAAATTTCAGATTTTTGATTCTAAAGATTTAAGAAGAGAGAATAAATTAGAAGAAAATTATTTTCTTCTTCATCTTTCTTCTATCTCTTTATCTCCTCTAGAAGTCCATCTTCAACCTCTGAAAAGATTTTAGAGATTTGAAGAAAGAATCCGGATCAGCCTAGAAGAAGGTCTTCGCGTGAGCTAGCACTTCCAAAAAGATCGATCAGATCGAGGCTTCGAGTGAATTTTTCGTAGAGGCCAGATGCATGTGCGACTATGAGCAACCAGTAAAGATCCTTTCCATCATATCTCTCAGCAGCGAAGATCATCGATCCGTGATCAGGTATGGAGTTCTGAACTCAAATTAGAAGTAAATGTGATCTACTGCTCATATGCATGCATGCTGATTTTATCTTTAGATTATTTTAAATTTTATATACAACATAACATATCATAGATTCTAGAGTAGGTTGATTTGATGATTAGATCATATGTATGTTAGATTAATTTGATTAATCTAGTTATCTTTCGCTATAATTTTTTTGAAAAAGTTTTGAAATACATACATGAAATCACCTACGCATCCTAACAGTAATCATGGAACATGTCCAATTTGATCAAATCAAGGTGGCACCCAAGAATAACTATCAAAAAAATTAATTAGGATCTTGCATCCTTAATTCATATGATCCAAAATCTTAGACACCTAATAATTGGAGTCTAATGAATCTAATTCATTTAGATTATTAGCAGGTAATTAAGTTTAAATTATCTTATCAAATAAAAAATCTAAACAAAAAAAAAATTGGATCCAACCATATGCTAGCAAGATTATCTTGAACCCAATCGGATTTCTCTAAACCCAATTGACACTTCATAAGTTTAATTGCTTATTCCAAATCTAATTTCTTTGTTGTGTGACCCCTTAGGTTCAATTCTATCTGGTAGTGAGATATACAATGATCTCTATCAAAATATTATTCAAACTCCTTTTAATGGGTCAGAATAATTTCACTCTAACTCATCAAGGATTGTCGATCCAGAACAATCCTAGTGAGTTCTCACAGTCCACCAGTGATACCTAGTAGTATGTAGTGATAATCCAGTAGAATTGAAATAAACCTCTAGGTATTGTTAACGTATGATTCAGTCTCTCTATCGTGAGTCTCGATTGGATGGCAGATCATGGATAAATCGTCAAACCTCAACATCAGTCATATGATAGATTCGATCAGCTCAAGTCCAATTGTGACTTTTATAGAAACTCTTTTTCATCAATCACACTGCTGTGGCCACAGACTCTCAAACTTAGCCTTTCAAATCTTATAAGACTACTTCTCTTTATTAAGATCGATAGATTCCATCTTAATGCGCACCCTACTCCTACAGTGGACCAACTGTCACCAACATCCACTACAAGGGCTCATTGAAATCTATATTTATGTGTCAATCAAACTTCAGTAGCCTCATTACGAGCAGTAGTACCATCTCAAGTCAAAAGATCAATCACACAACTACAGTATCGAAATAATCACTGACGATTAAATAGAAATCTAAATGATCTCTCGTATGGTCACGTTCAGTACTAATTTTTCTCTAATAATTATCCGTATTCATCGTTCAGTGTCTCTATACTATAGATCAGAGACTTATTTATTTCGAAGGAAGCAATCTGTGCACTGGTCTATCCGGATCAATCACTGTCCTCATGATGATACTATGATCGAAAGTATTTAGGAATTAAATATATGTCACTAATTCTCAATACTTTGAGAATATGTATCGAAGGTTAATTTTATAAACGATTCAAAGACACAACACACTTGAATGAAAAATAAACTTATCCTTTTATTGATCAAATCAATGTATAAAGTATAAAATTATGTCCCAGATTTATTACAATGTATCAGCCATATTGACTTCTAGGACATACATCTAACACTAATACCAAGGGATGCAGAATTTATAATATCAACACTAAAAAATTGATAATCAGTAGAGATGTTATTTTTAATGAAAAAGTCTCTTAAGATTGGAATGAAGAAAAAGTGTAGGAGACTCCAATAATAATTTCTCAAGTGCAACCACAACCAATACCAGCTCATGAAGAAGAGAAGGAGACTACGTCAAAAGAGATAACAAGTCCAAGACAGCAACCATCCGAACCAGAATCTCCTTCAAGAGGTGGATAAGATCTTTAAGAGAAATTTATGAAAGATACAATTTTACCTTACTTGAAGCAGAAAATTTTGAAGAAACAGCAAAAGAAGAAGTTTGGATTAAAGCCACAGAGGAAGAAATCAAAATGATTGAGAAAAATAAAATATGAAGCTGGTAGATTGACCCAAGGATTGAGAGGTCATTGGAGTTAAGTAGATCTACAAGACTAAGATCAATCTAGATGGGTCAATACAAAGGCATAAAGCAATGTTAGTTGGAAGAGGCTTCACATAGAAATCAAGTACCGACTTCTATAAAATTATTGCTCCTATAGCAAAATTAGAAACTATCAGAACATTAATTGCCCTAGCTGCACAAAAGAAATAGAAGATTTATTAGTTGAATATTAAGTCTATATTTTTGAATGGAGTATTAAAAGAAAAAATATACATTGAGTAACTAGAAGGATTTTTGGTGCGAGGAGGAGAAGATAAGTATATAAATTAAAGAAAGCTCCATATGGATTAAAACTAGCACTAATGGCCTAGTATAGTGAAATAGATAAATATTTTACTAAAAATAATTTTAGAAAAAGCCAAAGAAAGCCTATTTTATACATTAAGACAGACAACCCAGATATATTAATAGTTTCATTATATGTTGATGTCTTAATTTATATGAAAAATAATGAGAAGATAGTTAAAGAATTTAAGAGAGACATGATGAAGACTTACGAGATGAGCGACTTAGGCTTATTACATTACTTCTTTGGTATTGAAGTAGACCAACAAGAAAAAGACATATTTATATGCCAAAAAAAATCCTCACCAGAATCTCCTTCAAGAGGTGGATAAGATGTTTAAGAGAAATTTATGAAAGATACAATTTTACCTTACTTGAAGTGAAAAATTTTGAAGGAGCAGCAAAAGAAGAAGTTTGGACTAAAGCCACAGAGGAAGAAATCAAAATGATCAAGAAAAATAAAATATGAAGCTGGTAGATTGACCCAAGGATTGAGAGGTCATTGGAGTTAAGTGGATCTACAAGACTAAGATCAATCTAGATGGGTCAATACAAAGGCATAAAGCAATGTTGGTTGGAAGAGGCTTCACATAGAAATCAAGTATCGACTTCTATAAAATTATTGCTCCTCTAGCAAAATTAGAAACCATCAGAACATTAATTGCCCTAGCTGCACAAAAGAAATAGAAGATTTATTAGTTGAATGTTAAGTCTACATTTTTGAATGGAGTATTAAAAGAAAAAATATACATTGAGCAACTAGAAGGATTTTTGATGAGAGGAGGAGAAGATAAGTATATAAATTAAAGAAAGCTCCATATGGATTAAAATAAGCACTAATGGCCTAGTATAGTGAAATAGATAAATATTTCACTAAAAATAATTTTAGAAAAAGCCAAAGTAAGCCCATTTTATACATTAAGACAGACAACCCAGATATATTAATAGTTTCATTATATGTTAATGTCTTAATTAAAATAAAAAATAATGAGAAGATGGTTAAAGAATTTAAAAGAGACATGATGAAGACTTACGAGATAAGCGACTTAGGCTTATTACATTATTTCTTTGGCATTGAAGTAGACCAACAAGAAAAAGACATATTTATATGCCAAAAAAGTATACTAAAAATATATTCAAAAATATAGAATGGAAGGGTGCAAGATTGTTTCTATATTATTAATGCCTAATAAAAAATTAAAGAAAGAAGATGGTTCCGAGTCAGTAGATGCACGATCCTAGAGAAACTTGATTGGAATTTTTTATATCTCATTACAGCAAGACCAGATATTATGTATGCTTCCAGTTTATTGTCAAGATATATGCAGAGTCCTAGTCAACTTCACTTCAGTGCTACTAAAAGAATATTAAAATATTTGTAATGCATCAAGGACCATGGCATTTATTATAGCAATAGAAGACAACAATCACATAAGATACGGGGATAGTGACTGAACCAGAAGTTAAGATGACATAAAAAGCACTTTAGGCTATGCATTTTTTTTGAGATCTGGACTATGTTCATGGGCTTCTAAGAAGCAGAAGATCGTGACACTTTTTTCAATAGAAGAAGAATATATTGCAGCAGCAAAAAGTGCAGCATAAGCAATCTGGATACGAAGAGTTCTTGAAGACATCGGAAAGCAACAAGAAGGGCCAACTATCATCTACTGTGACAATAAATCAGCAATAGTCATGAGCAAGAATCCAATTTATCACGATAGAACAAAGCATGTTGCCATCAAATACCACTTCATTCGAGAAGTAATTGAAGATGGAAAGATCGAGTTTCAGCACATCGACACCCAAGAGCAGCTCGTAGATAATTTTATCAGAGCTCTTCCTAAAAAAATGATTTTTATACTTAGGAGAGAAAATAAGAGTTGTAAAAGGAAGTGAATTAAGAGGAAGTGTTAGAAAGTAATCCATTTCTTTTTTTGGGCAGCCCGCATGGGCTATGGTAAAAAAACCCACATGAGCTTCAATAGCAAAAGCTCACATGGGTCAAGATTCTAGAAAAATCCAAAAAGATATCTAAGCATTGTAAAATATCTACATCATAAATATCTAGACTTATCTAAGAATAAAAAATCTTATTTCTAGAATCTACTTGGATCTCTATAAATAGGAGAGGTCTCCGCATTTGTAACTATGAAGTTTGAGAGAAAGTAATAAAAGTCCAAGTTCTCTTTTACACATTTTCCACTTTCTATCCTTCTCTCTACAATGTTTTTCTCTCCACAATCATCACTACAACTTATTTTCCACTTCGCTATAAAATAATTAATCTTTTGCCTCAATCTAAGATCTCCTATTTTCATATCAACTATCCAGCTCCTAAGGAGGGAAGGAATGGTGATTGAGGAGGGGCGATGCAAGGAGTGAGTGGAAGATGAAAGCCAAGAGGGCGTAGATCACCCACATTGTCAGAATCGTCCATTAGTCATGGTGGCAGCATCGCCATTGTTAGAACCACATCTCTACCAATTGCCATTCTTTAGTTCAATTGCCTTCATTTGGTTAGGAGTGGTTGGGTTAGGGAAAGATTAAGGAGGGATTGGAAGGCGACAATGATGATAAGGAGCAGCGTGATGGCAGAGATGGCATAGGTCGGTAGCATTGCCGAAATCATCGATTGGTTGTATGGTGGTGGCGCCACCATCAAAACCCCATCTCTTCCTTACTTTTCTGTGGTTTGGGCGGCGGAGGCGAAGGATGGGTGGTCGAGAGGGGTGGGGCGAGAAGGGATTGGAAGATGACAATGAGAAGCAGCAGCATGGCGGCAGAGAGGGTGTAGGTCATTGATCAGTACCACTGAAATCACTCTACGATCATGATGGTGGTCAGAATCGAAGTTGTTGGGTCGGGGGTAGGAAACAAACTGAACCAGGAGGAAGAAAAAAGCCAGCACCGAATACAAGGTTGATGTGGAGGGCTTACTGTCAACTTAGCAAATATCATTATCATGATGTGGATGGTCGTCAGCATCCATGTGGCAAAGGTCAGCAAGAAGTGCCGCAACACCTTATCGATCTCCATCAATCCTCTCCTCTGTCGCCGTCGATTAATTTGCAGCCATCAATTTGGATCACACGCCTTCTCTTTTTCTCTTCTTTTCAATCCCCTCATCATTTGAGGGCTTACATGGATCCCCCAGGAATGCTTAAATTGCATGACTCGCTTCGGTAGTATCAGCCTCCCACTGGGCTCGTACATTCAATCTAATTAATATATAGTTTCCTCCTGAAACCTCGTTTATATGTGGTACACCGATTAAGATTTTTTTTTTTTTTTTTGGTAAAGTCACCAATTAAGGTATTGAAAATGATGAACAACCTTGAATCCAAAAGCAGGACAATGATAAGCAGCAGTAAAATGTTAGCCTCAACTTCTCGAGGCTCCTACCAAATCAAGAATCTTCTGCCAAATGGTCTTTCTATAAGCCACAATAATTAGTGATATCAATTGCAGGAACCATCTATTTACAAGGTTGCAAATTTTACATGCATGATTTTTTTTTTTTAATTTTAATTTTTGTTTTATTTTTTTCTTTTAGTGCCAAACGGTTCCAGCATGTGACCGCGTCTGAAAAGGCAAACCAGAATCTCGTGATGGGAAGGACGACATGGAATCGGGACAAGCTAGAAACGAGTTAGTTGGAACACGGCCGGTAAGAGCAAAGGCCACCTGTAGTCGGTCTTTTCCCTCCCCCTTCCCAGCCACCAGCACTCGAGCTCACGAGAGGAAGTTGCCTTTCGACCATCCACCGCCCTAATTTTCACGGTACATACTCCCTTGTTCCTCTTGGTTATGGCCATCACTAATTAATTAGTCGATTTGAAGAAATGGCTCCTTTATTTTCTCTCTAAAAAAAAAATATTAACTGATATCAAAAAAAAAAAGATATTGCAGAAAACGATATATAATGCAAAATATAATTAAATAATTTGTTTCTGATTGTGGAATCAGGTCCCCGTGAGTCCACGATGTTCGGCCATTGGAACTTCAGTGATCACATATAATTGTTCCTAAAAAAAATATATAAATCCAAGTTAAAGAATTAATAATTCACACGAGAAATTTAGAGGAACTTTCCAGTAATGCCTATTGAATAAAAATGATCAGAACATCAGGATCTAGTCACATGATTCATGTAAAGCATATAGAGTCAGGATCCGGGGCAAACTAGCTAGTGGGCTTCAATGGGGGTGATCCTTTTCCACTCCTATATAGCGGCTTCACAAGACGGATTCCATGCCATGCCATGCGCCGCCCGTATTTGTCCAGCTTCCTCCAACATCCCTCCTTGCCACCCACCCATATATTACTAACACACCACGTCGCTACGTGCACCAGAGAGAGTCGGAAACCCCACACATATATATCCGGCTTATAATTATACATGGATCTTCCCGGCGGCACCGGGACGGATGCAAGAAACGGTTCGGACCCGGCCGCCATGGAAGCCAACTCCGCCTCCGTCGCCGTTCCTTTACTACTGAACCCTGCGTACGCCCGCACCAAGTCCATCGTCCACGACGAGCTCCGCAACTTCCGCATCTGCCTGAAATGGTGCGCCCTCGACCACTCCTCCTGCGGCGGCAGGGCCGCCTCCTACGCCACCTTCGTGGCGCTGGCCGTCGTCCTTCCCGCCGCCACCTCCCTCTCCGTCCGTCCCCCGCCCTCCGCCGCCGCGATGCCCTTGTACCAGCTGGTCCAGCTCCCGGAGTCGGGCCTCGCGGCCATCTCCTTCCTGACCCTCGCCGCCTTCTTCCGCCGGCACGGCCTCCGGCAGCTTCTCTTCCTGGACGGCGCCCTCCGCGACGACTCCGCCTTCGTCCGCCGCGGCTACAACCGGGAGCTGGACCGCGCTTTCCGCCACCTCGCCGCCATCCTCCTACCCTCCTTCTCCGTGGAGCTCGCCCACAAGATCCTCTTCTTCTCCTCCGTCCCCGTGTCTGCCCGGCTCCCGTTCCGGGCGCCCATCCCCTGGAACTCGGTGGCCTTCGTGGCCACGCTGGCGTCCTGGGTGTACCGCACGGGGGTGTTCCTGCTGGTCTGCGTGCTCTTCCGTCTCACCTGCGAGCTCCAGATCCTCCGCTTCGAGGGCTTCTACAGGATGTTCGACGAGGGGGAGGGAGCCGGAGTCGAGCATCGGAGGAGTGGTAATTACGCCTGGGCCATATTCAAGGAGCACCTGAGGATAAAGAGGCAGCTCCTGGAGACCAGCCACAGGTACCGCATCTTCATCATCGGCTGCTTGGTCATCATCTCGGTCAGCCAATTGGGGGCTCTCATGCTCGTCTTGGCTTCCAAATCCCAGAAGAACTTCTGCAATTCGGGGGACCTCGTGGTATATATATATTTATATGCTAGATTTATTCACCGTTACATATACTGATATATATAACAACTCATCAACATCAAACTAATTAACAACTCACCAGATCAACAATAGGGAAACTAGCTAATTACATATATATATATATATATATATATATGTATATATATATATATATATATATATGTATATATATATATAAAACGAATCCTACGATTATTAATTCTTAGCTCTTCTAATTGTAAATTAATTACAGGTTTGTTCGGCGGTTCAGATCAGTGGCTTCTTCATGTGCTTGTTAGGAGCCGCCAGGATCACTCACAGAGCTCAGAGGGTTGTCTCGGTGGCCAGCCGATGGCACACGATCACGTCATGCGCCCCCCGGTGCCCGTCGGATGCATCGCAGCTGCAGAAGCAAACACCAGCACCGCCCATAAATGAGCACCATGCATCAGATGCTGGTGACTGCGAACGCAACCTATCCAAAGAACCCATCATGTCTTCCTCCCATCCAGGTGCTTCTTTCGAAAGCCGACAAGCTTTGGGTGAGATTAACGGAGTAGCACTCCTCTAACAACTACATAATTAATTAATTGCACATAACCGCATTAATTTGATCAACGAATTAATGATTTGAGCCGACGGTTTTGAATGCAGTGACGTACTTGCAGCATAACGGTGGCGGCATCACGTTGTTTGGTTTTGCACTGGATCGAGGATTGCTCCACACACTCTTTGCCTTTGAAATGACACTGGTCTTGTGGATCCTAAGCAAAGTAGTCGTGCTTGCCTGATCTCTCTTCTCTCACTGGGTTGGCCGTGAGAAGCTGCAATTTGGATTCACGAATATGTACACCATAAATGGATGGCAAAATTAAGAAATCATGTATATATATATATATATATATCGGAATACAATAGAAATTCCAACTAGTTCTTAAATACCCACTAATTTGGATATATATCAGAAGGTTTATTTTGAGAAGTTTAGAACTTTGGCTTGGAGCCTGCGGAATACTGCTGCATGCATCGATTCTAACTTGTCGTTACAGATAATTGCATATGCCAACCCACCACCCCCATCCTTCCCCATTCACAGAGTAGAAAATCTTTGTTCTCTACTCTTTGTTCCACGATCAATGCATGCACCCCTTCTCAAAAGAAAACAGCCGTGAAACAGGGTTCAGGGCTCTGATGAACCCCCGCATCTACTCCCCTTTCACCTCCCACCAAACAATGGCTACACGTTTTTGCCTGCCGAAAGAGCTGCAGGTAGGACAATGTTGAATATACAGAGAAAAAGGAGAATTTTTATTTTCATATATCATGGGGGTGGAGCAGTTTCTATTATATATAATAAATTTATTTTTTACAAAAAAATATCACAGTTCATAGCCATATTAATTATTCCTAATTAGAGTAGCTAATTAAAAAAATATATTACAAAATATATTACAGCCCATAGCCATCTTAACCATCCCTAATTAGAGTATCTAATTAGGGAAGTATAACTTACTTTTCAACACTCTCCCTCAAGATGAGGTGAAGATATCATGGAGTTTCATCTTGTTACAGATAAATATAAAAACTGGAGTACTAAGCCCTTTCGTATAAATATCAGCTAGCTATTCGGAGAATTTGATAAACGAAAGGCAGATAATACGCTAATCTAACTTTTCTTTAATAAAATGTCGATCAATCTCAATATGCTTCGTCCGATCATACTAAACAGGATTGTTGGTAATATTAATGGCTGCCTTATTGTCACAGAAGAGAAACTAGGAGAAGTCCGAAAAAGATGCAACTCAGTCATGAGTTGTTTTAACCATATAACTTCACAGACCCCTTGAGCTAAGGCCCGATATTCAGCTTCAGCACTGGAACGAGCAACCACATCCTGCTTCTTACTGTGTTATGTCACAAGATTATCACCTAAGAAAGTACAATAACCTGAGGTAGACTTTCTATCATCCAAAGCTCTAGCCCAGTCAGCATCAATATATCCCTCGATCTTAAGGTGTCCATGACGAGAAAACAGAAGACCACATTCAGGATATCCTTTAAGATAACGCACAATCCGATAGGCAGCTTCCTGATGTCTCTAACGAGGATCGTGCATATACTGACTTACGACATTAACAGCAAAAGTGATGTTAGGACGAGTATGAGAAAGATAAATCAGTCGTCTCACTAGGCATAGTGCTAATATGGCTTGAATTTTGGGTATTTTTTATTGGCTTGAACTATGACCCGATCCGAAAAGCCCGCGTTGTGATCTGAATGAAATTTTTGGGGATGTCTGTGGTGGTAGCGGAGGGTATGGGCCGATAGGCCCATGCCCGAAGCCCTCCACTGACTTCATTGGGGGGTGCAGGGGGCAATGCCCCCCGTGGTACGGACCAGTATAAATATTGTACTTTCTGTCAATCTCGATAGTTTTGTGAGAGAGGTTTGGAAAATCAAATTGCGGCTAGGATTTGGAGAGTTCTGAGTGATTGTATCTCTCTTTTCATCATAGTGGAATTTTTCTCTCGTGTCTTTCTCGTAGACGTAGGTTTTTTAGCCGAACCATGCATGTAAATCCTGTGTTTGTTTTTCTTCTTTTCTCTATTTTGTGTGATTGTACGAATCTGTGTGTGTCTTATTTTTGTGCTTGCTGTAACACATAGATATCTCTCTCAATCAATTGGAGTACCATCATCTGACATAAGATGATGGTTCTGCTCAATGGGAGTAGCTGCAGGTCTACAACCCAACATGCCTATTTCTGTTAGTAAGTCAAGCATATACTTTCGTTGAGAAAGAAAAATACCATGAGATGATCTAGAAACTTCAATCCCAAGGAAGTATCTCAAAGGACCAAGATCTTTGACTTCAAATGACTGAGCTAAATGATTCTTTAGACGATTAATCTCTGGAAGATCATTATCCGTTAGAATTATATCATCAACGTACACTATTAAAATTACAATCTTCCCATTGTTATGTTGAAAAGATATGGTATGATCGGCATTACTTTGCTGATAACCCATTTCTAGTACTGCGCGTCGGAACTGATCAAACCAAGCCTGAGATGACTGTTTCAAGCCATAAAGTGAGTGACGCAGCCGACACACCTTTCCAGCAGTTACGGCACTAGAGAAATCTAGAGAAATTTTCATGTACATCTCCTCCTGAAGATCCCCATGTAAAAAGGTATTCTTAACATCTAATTGAAAAAGACTCCCGTAAAGATTAGCAGCACAAGAAATAAGGGTCCTCACAGAGTTCATCTTTGCAACTGGAGCAAAGATTTCATCATAGTCTATTCTGTATGTCTGAGTATAACCTTTTGCTACCAATCACGCTTTATAGCGATCAACGGTTCCTTCTGGAGTTTGTTTCACTGTAAAAACCCATCTGTAGCCAACAGCTTATTTTCCAGCAGGAAATGGAACAAGCTCCCATGTATTGTTCTTGGCCAAGGCCTTTATCTCCTCAAGCATTGCCTCCTTCCATTTTAGATCTGCTATAGCATCCTTCTAGTGCGAGGGAATAGAGATAGAAGCCATAGATGCAATAAAAGATCTATATGAAGGTGAAAGAGACTTATAGGAAACAAAATTAGCAATATCATGACGATAACGAGAAGAAATAATATGTGGACGATAAGCTTTTCTATGAGCAATAGAAAGATATAAATCAATTAAAGAAATATTACCGTCATTATTATTAGAGGAAGAAGATATCGGAGCCAACTCTGAAGGAGACTGTGGGGTAGTAGTAGAATGTATACTAGGCTCTATAATAGGCTCTGTAACAAGTGGAAAAAACTGCTGCTCCCTCTGTCGATTAAAACTACTATCTACAGAATTACTATCTGATTGCTCCTGTTCTCTAGACTCCTGCTCCTCAGACTCTCCCTCACGATTGCTAAAATTAGACGAAACATCGAGAGAGAAGAGAAAGTCTGATACCAGAGTAGGTTGATTGGTGGGCACATCCACAGGATCACTACTAAAGAATGCTTCAGACTCTAGGAATGTCACATCTATACTGACCAACATATGCCGCTCGAAAGGATAATAGCATTTATATCCTTTCAGAGTAGCAGAATAGCGAACAAAAATACATTTGAGAGCCCGAAGATCAAGTTTACTAATCATGAATCGATGATCTCGGATAAAGCATACACATCCAAATACCCAAGGAGGTATAACAAAAGAAGATACTCTTTATAGGCACTCAAGTGGCGTGCGATAGTCCAAAGCTCGAAGAGACATCCGATTAATAAGATAAGCTGCAGTAAGAACTACCTTACCCCAAAGATACGTAGGAACTCTCATAGTGAAGGACAAAGACCGAGCTACTTCCAATAAGTGTCAATTTTTACGTTCAACCATACCATTCTGAGCAGGCATATCAATACATGTAGTCTGATGGACAATCAAATGAGCAACTAAATACTCACAGATCTCCCTATTCATGTACTCAATGCTATTGTCAGATCTCAGAGTTTTGATTGTGGCATTAAACTGAGTATTTACAAACTTGTGGAACTCCTTGAAATACTTGAGAACCTCATCTTTCGTTTTTAGTAGATAAACCCGGATCACTTTACTATGACAGTCAATAAATGTAACAAAGTACCGATGTATAGAAAGAGAAACAGTGCTACACAGCCCCCACACATCAGAGTGAATAACATCAAAGATCTTAATATTTCGAGTGCCAGAAATAGGATAAATAGTCCGTGTGTGTTTAACAAACTCACATGCATCACAAACCAATTTATACTTGTCATAAATATTATATAAACTAGGAAAGAGTCTTGTTAACACAGAGAAAGATAGATGCCCAAGCCTACGATATTGTAACTGGAGTTCATGCACAGCATTCTCAGAAGAAGATACAACCAAGTCAGTTTTTAAATTACCTTTCTGTCCTCTTTCAGTTAGATAATAAAGCCCATCATGCATTCTACTATATCCAATCGTCTCCTCCATTGTCAGCTCCTGGATAACACAATAAGTGAGAAAAAATGTTACTTTGCAATTTAAAGCAGCTGTAATGGAGCTTATAGAGAGGAGATTAGTAGGAAAACTAGGAACATGTAAAACTAAGGACTATGTCATGGTTGGTGTACAGTTGACAGATCTTTTTTTTGATACAGTGGAGAAGGATCTATCAGCTATACGTACTTTATCCCGACTAGAGCAAAGTGAATATGACACGAAAGACTTTGATTGTCCTGTCATGTGACTAGTAGCTCCTGAGTCTAGGATCCAATATTGAGAAGTATCTAAGGCAGTAAGTGTACTACTACTATCGGAAGTATAAGAACTAGTTTGTGCAAAGCAGGAATGAAAAATGAAAAAAAGACAGGAAGAATCACTGATGCTGGGACGACGGAGTGGTGGGGTGGTGCCAGGACGACGGGACAATGGGGAGATGAAAAGATGAGAACGGGGTGGATAGGAGATGAAGATGAGGGAAAGATGGGGGAGAGAAAAAATTAAGAATCGAAAGAAAGATTCATGGATCAGAACCTAAGTACTCTGATATCATGTTGAATATAGAGAGAAAAAGAAGAATTTTTATTTTTATATATTGTATGGGATGGAGTAGTCCCCATTATATACAATAATTTTATCTTTTATAAAAAAATATCACAGCTTATAGCCACCTTAACTATCTCTAATTAGAATAGCTAATTAGAAAAATATATTACAAAATATATTACAGTTCATAGCCACCTTAACCATCGTTAATTAGAGTATCTAATTAGGGAAATACATTCTACTTTCCAACAGACAAGCATCGATCAGGCTGCTCGATCTTGGCTTCTTACAAGCAAGATAATGGAATTCAAGATTGATGAGCTCAACACGATGTTAATTAATTACAAATTTTCTACCTCAGTTTGTTTCATAACTGGACGTACAAGATCGAACGAGCCCATCCCTGAGCTGCATCCGTTTATATTTGAGCCTGGAATGTTCAAGCTTTGCTTGTTGGTGAATCCAACTTTAAGAAAGGACAGAGCGAGTTTGGGTCATTTCTTGATTAGATAAGCTTAATCAAGCCTCTTCATAAACAATTGGTTCATTTACACCTAAAAGACATCAGATCGTTCAGGTTGCTAGCTCCGTCATTATGGAAATGCTCAGGCATGTTAGACCATGCATTTTGCTCCTACCATAGCACACTCGCGCTAGTACATACACCACTTCGTACTATTTAATAAATGAAAAACTAATACATGGACCAAAATGAGAAGAAAACATTTCGAAAGTACTTCAAAAACCGAAGCCCGAAAAACTGATACTTGATTTCTGACTCCTTTGGATGTATCTGCACAAGTATTGTTTGAATGATCTATTCTATCAACAATAAAAAAAAAAAACGATACAAAATTTCATATCATTTTTTTTTCATCAAAACAATATGGTACGATAAGATATCGAAACCAACCGCATACATCAAAATCGAAAACAAAAAAGTCATAGGTCACAAGTGGTCGGATGCGCATTGGTACAGACTGTCTCAGCAGCCTGGAGCTTCGCATTAGAACCGTGTGGTAACGATGATGCCTTCTCGTTCTTTGCAGTCCATGCCAAATATCTTGACTGATAGGGTACAAAATGCGCCTTCCTCTCAGAAAAATAAGGGAAATCAAGCATGCCAAGCAGTAATGCAAGGAATAGACCTAATCAAAGTGACCAGTTCAGCATTCAGGAACAATTTAAGTAGGGGCATATGATTCAAAAGTTTATTAAAAAACATGAAGATAAACCAAATCCTCATGAAGACTAATCAAATCTTCAGAAAGAATCTGGATAATTAGAAGGTAAAAAATGTGGAATTTATTGATATAGCATGCAGAGGAAAGCATATTTGAAAGATAAGGATCAGAGTGTGAGCGAGGCGGAGGCAACTCAGACTTGCCTATTTTCACACTGTGCTGCAAGGAATGAATCCTTCTACATACAAAAAAGATTCAAGCAAATGGCAGAAACTAATCGTCTTCAGAACAACAGACCATCTAAGCTTTGCATCACTAGTTCAACAAGAAGAAAGTAATGATGGCACACAGTTTGGCAGATCCATAGATCATAGCAACCAGAAGAAAGATTGAGACAAAATGCTGAACCAAAGGAAAACAAGATTATGATTTTCTGACAACTCCACGGTCTGTGTCTGGAAATAAAAGATACATAATTTTAGACCTCTTCCTGCAGAGCTGTGCCATGCAAAGTTGAAAACTTGCACGTCCTTTAGTTATGCCCACTTTGCTCGCAATTTTTGCTTCTTTTTCAAAGTGTCTGTAGCTGATTGCCGCAATTGACACTAATAAGTTGTCTTGTTTTCTGTTTTTTCAAATCATATGGCGTGAATAGTTCTAAAAAAAGCTGATTTCAAAATCGATATCGAATCTGCACAGAGGGAAAAAAAGAAAAGGATGAGGGTACATTGTTATGCAAGACCCTCTTTCCAGGAACATTTGATGATTTTTCCCAATAATTGCGAGCTTTGTTTGGTTGGAAAAGCCGAAACGAAATTTAATGATTGCAAACATTATGTGGTTGGGTGAGCAGAAGTTAATTATTTTTTGGGAATTGTCCTTTCATGGCAACTTGACCTTAATAAGTTATTAAGCCTCCATTCACAGAATAATCATTCAAGTTGAAGTGCTTATGTATCCGCACATGAAAATAGAACTACGCAAAATAGGTAGGAATAATTTGTTGATTTTTGGCTGAATAAAGCTTCCATTCAGTTGGAGCTTTTTGGGTAACCATTAACCAAACAAGACCAGCGAGATTGAAGCCTTCAAAACAGTACTGTACATACCCATTTGTGTTGCATCCTATCAATATTACTTGGATCTTGTAATTACTGAATAAAGTTGATCTCAGGGGCTTGATCGTTTTAGATAGTTCATTTTCCAGCCATTATCATCCACTAGTTGGTACCAAAGCATTCTAGCCTTGCTAGACCATTGACGCGTGCACATGCACAGTTAACTTAGGACTAGAGCTGATCACTGGCCAGATGGCCCGCAAAGCCCACTCAACCCAACCCGAAACCTAGTGGGCTTGGGCACTAAAAATAGGCCTGTGGGATGGCTGCAGAAAAAAGTAGGCCCGACCTAAAATCGAACTGGATCTAGAAAAATTAAAAATGACCCGACTGGGATTATATATATTTTATATGGTAATTATATTAACTAATTATATGTAATAATAAAACAATGATAGATTATATTGCATTTAGTCTAAAATAGTAGAAGGGAAAGAGGAAATCAGGCATGAGATTGGCTCCTCAAGCTTAGACCGGCTTGTGTAAACATATATTTGGACCGAGGCTGGCCTGAGAACAGGTATCGCATCTAAGTTCTTCTATAGGTCCCGGTCCGAGCCCGATGTTTGATCAGCTCTACTTTGGATATGCTCCTAGCCCAATACACGAAGCCGGAAGGCCGGGCCCGCAAAAAGAGCGGATGTGGGTGCGAGAGAGACGAGGGGTAATATGATCGTCCTAATCTTCTCACCGTGCAGCGGAAAAAAGAAAGAGGAGCCAGAGGAGATCAAGGAGACGGTGGAGGCGAAGAAGAAATCGTCGGAGGCCGGTTCTTCGCCGGGCAGGGGCATCCAACTCGGGCCCTCCGTCTACACACTTTGCGCAAATTTTTTTTTTGATGTTTCCTTTTTCACCTCCAATTTCTTTCACGTATATTATTACTTTTCCCTAAGAATTTCCAATCGTCCAGACTATCTTGATTCATGTCCTAATAATTCAAATTCTATCGATAATTTGGCCCTCTCTTCTTATTAGTATGAAATATTATATCTTTCACAATTCTTGAGAGTGACTTTTTGGATGGATTACATGTAGTAGGGTTCAAAATTTGACTGCCCACAAGACTAACAATCCCAATTTGATAGACAATTCAATCAGCTGGGAATCCAAGAAAATTGTCGATTAGCTTAGCAACTGGCACAGCATCTCCTGGTGGGTAAGGAATAAGGGACTTTAGATCCATGACTTCGATGGTCTGATGGAGCGTCTGCGGGCGGGCACAGAACAGGTGCTTCCTATCTGCTAGTTCCTCTGCAAGTTCGATTTGGTGGTTGTCCATCAAGTCCTCATTGACAACCACAATTAGAGGCTTACCCAACCGCAGTGTCTCAAATATGCTCCCAGACCCTGCTTAGCAAATAAAAATAAAATTATTTGTCGCATTTTCATCAATGGATCATTGTTACAGTCAAAATCTGCATTAATAATATTACTAATATCACAATGAAAATAAAACAATTTTGTTAATCTCATGCATTAAATAAAGCAGCTGAGAACATAAAACACCATATCCGCAAGTTAGAAGGTTCGACCATAATATGAAGAATCAAAGTAAGAATATATTTTTGGAAAAAGCACCAATATAGATTTAAAAAAAAAAAAAAAAAATGAAGTGATATCAAAACTATAAATGGTGCCATGTATAGATCACAAGGCGCACCAATTTGCCGTTTTATCCCTTTTGTTGCCACAGAAAGTGACCGAACATGCCCATTCACTTGGCCTATAAACAAGAGGTTGAAGAGTGCCATTCTGAACAAATAGAATGCTGTCAATCAGAAACATACGCAAAGATTGCAGTTTTCTGAATTTTGTACAGGAGCCTCATAAGGTCAGGTAAAGTTCACACCAAAATCTCTGAACACACCATACTGGAAATTTTGCAAGAACTCAAGTTTAATTTGTGGGAGAAAAGCAATGCCTCCTTGGACTTGGATCACCAGCAATGGAAAAGGAGGCAATTATCAGAAAGACAACTTGTTATTTGACACAATTGCAAACTGGGCTGTTTCAATTAATAAGCTGTAGAATCCACGGTCAAAACCTAGCTCCCCAGCCAAGGGTAATGGCTGCTATATAAGACTAGACCTTAAACCAAAGAATTTTGGTTTATTTCACCTCCTAGGAATTACTAGCTCAGATTTGGTAAAATCATAAAACATTTTTATGGAAAAATGTCTGGTATGCAACATCCACAACTAGAAAAATAAAACAGTATGATCAAGGTAGATGGAAATAACCAACCAGGTACATAAAAGACCACAACATGTATCACCAAGCATATCCCCTGTAACGTTTTTATCCCGTATGAGTAATCTAATGAAAAATTTACAAGCATATTAAGCAATCAGTTAGAAGCTGTCTCTGTTCTTAAATGAACCATAATCACCAGGGAAAACGTAACTTCTGAATGCACAGTAATCGCTTACAGAACAGAAGTAATTAAACCAGTATGACTGAAACACAGTTGTATACCACACAATCAACTATCTTTTCTCTATTTTTTGGCTGTTTCAATCCAACATATTGGAATCTGCCATTGTACCTGTTAAATGAGATTACAACCAAGCCCAGAATATTGATGATCGCTAAGAATTTGATCATTAACACAAGAAAAATCTGTGCATACAAATTTTTCTAACTTCCATAGAGAATGCTTGAATTAAAACATCTCTCTCATTTCAAGCCTTAGCAACAATGTTTACAAAATTACATTCTGCTGTTACTATTGGTAAACAGGTGCTCCTCTTCTTATCTGATGAAGTTGGGATCAAAAAGAGATCAAAGCAAGCAACCAGCCCAATATTTTATTTAGGAGATCAAGCATGATACACAGTTGTCTTGTAAGGGAACATGTGGGGGGAGTTTTTAATGTGGAGGAGGTAAAAATAGAATATGGAGCCATGTAGAAATCAGTAATATAATACATCATGCCGCATTCAATAAAATTTTATATAGCATTTTAGAAGGGCCTGCCTGTTTATTATATACGACTCTCATAGCATCCCATAATACCAGATTAGAATAAGACCTAATACATTACAACCTAACAAAAAATAGATTTTGTTAGACTCACATCACCATTTTCATCATTCTCTTCTTGTTTGTTTATCCAACTATTTTGTCTCCACAAGTCTTTTAACAGAAAAAAGGAAAGAATGATGATGAATCTGAATGGTATCTAGAATATACTTCCAGTCTCTCATTCTTTGGCCTGGATTTTGTGACCTTGTTACTTCATAAAATTAAAGGCAGCGAATCATATGAATAGAAAATCTTCCCCTTAAAATCTTGTCATGGTTGGTACGTGCCATACACAAGGAAAAAATTTCCAAATATAGATTACAGCAAAATGTTACCTGCATGGCTGATGATAAGAGATGCTGATCTAAGGTAGTCAGCAATGCTTGGTGAGAAAGTGAAATAATCCACAGCAAGAGATCCGTCTTCTCCTGAAAACTGTTTTCCAGGTCATATGAGGCTCTACTCATCTATATTCATGCACTCAGATGAATATGAGAAGAAGAAAAAATATTCACAATACTAAGTCAACCCAGTTGCTCTCTAGCTTGAAGAAAAGTTAAAGATAAAAGAAAAGCACAGATGCTTAATTTCCATCCAAAGGGAAATTCAATGGTGCATAAAATCAATTTACAGTCAGCTTCATTACACAAAAGACATCTTCATGATGAACACAAGACATGTCCATGATGAACATTGGCTCTTTCTTATTGAACTGAAGAAGGCTTCAAATGGAAATGCATAAAATAAAAGCAACCTTATGAGCAAAAAAAAAAAAAAGGACATAAATATATGATAGATGTAAAAGACGATAGAGGAACTAGAAGCCAGATGAGATTACTTCTGGCTGTAAGTTACTGTGTAACAATTGGTTAGTCAGATGCACCATGCACTTAGAAGGATTCTCCAATTTTGTATTTCAACATTCATTCTAGGACGTGATTGGTGAAAAAGCATTAGAAATTTAGATGTATACAAGAGAATTTAAGGCATGATGAGGATTTAAAAGCATTTAATGTCAGAAAAGATTGCCCACTACAAGGTTTGGTGAGAGAATGTACCAAGTGAGCTGCAATCTTATTAAAACAAAAATGCAACAATTCTTTGCTTTGTTCCAAAAAGCAAAGACCAACTTCTCCATATAAACTCAACCACCTTTTAGGCCAACAACTTTATAAGTCCAAGATGCGGTGACAGCAGGATAATTTAAACCATTTGAAAGTTTTATTTTTGTAAAAATAAAGCATTCCTGCTCAAAACTCCCACCATAAGGATCCTTCACAACATACAAAATGTATCTAGCTAGAGTTGTTCACTGAACAACAATAGAGTTCTGTCACGTAGTCTACATAATAATGCCTACACAAAGGTTTTATAATACTCTAGTGATATTCTTTAACCACAGAAGTCTTGGCATTGCAAAACATGTATGTTTCCCAATTCCCATAACAATATATATTAAAATAGGCTCATGACATTGCTCCACAAGTACCATAATGCCGTAGCAGAAACATGGTGCACCCGTTTACAACAAACAACCAAAAGATATGGATCCTACCACATGAATCATATTGCCTTTTCAGATCAGGCAAACAGACAGCTTGATTGCTTAAACCATATAAATTAGACTAATAAATGAGAAAAAAAGGGCATCCATTTGATTCCTTGGTGATTATTACACATAAAAAATTACTTAGGAATAACTAACAATAGAAAAAATATAAATCCTGGTAAAGCTTCCGGATTCCAATCATTCTATTGTTTGGTGCACACAAACTATAGCATGGGCGCATAACATCACCTTGACTTGGTCAATCATTTCAATCTTAGTTGTGCAGAACATCAAAATGCTATGATCAAGGTTTGCCGTACCGATATCCTCTTTTTATAGTGTTGGTACGTGGTATGGATTAGTACGACAATGTCGGTATGGTATGGTATCGTATATCCCATATCGGACAGTATGGGGTGGTACAGGAAACATTGGCTATGACATATAAAATCATCTCAATTTCCTCTAAATAAAATTGTCTCTATGTACTATTCTCTCTTATGGTGATATTCAATGTTTTTTCCGATACTAAAATGACCAAGTCAGTAAAGGAGCAAAATTATACTTCTGAGGAGTATATTGAACACCAAAAAAAAAATAGTTTCAAATTCTAAAACATGCAATTAAGCATGAGAGATGTTATCATCAGAGAAAAGAAAAGAATTGATTAGTAGGAGAAGAGTCAAAACCTTGGAGGGTACATATGTTCCACGGCCCATTTGAATGAGGAGATCAGTGTATCCCTTTCTCGACAACTCTTCTTTGACATGCTGAGAGTCTACTGCCTTGATGAGAGCATCAAAGCATGTGGTTCCCACTGTCACAAATACCATCTTCCTTGATTCTATGCCATTAGCCGCTCCACCCATTTTTTCCCAGGTCACACCCAATGTTATGATGGAAGCTTTTTCTCTCTATAAAATCTACAAAATGATGAGAAAAATCATGGAATACTGTCAAATTAAGATAACATGTAAATAGTAGTTTGATGCTGTAAGTTAATTTGAATTGATAGAATCTTCTAATCTTCTATACACTACATTTAAGGAGAGTCCACATGACTCCCAGCGCGCCGCATTTTTTTTTTTTTTTCTTTCGAATCCTTCCCCAGCCCTTGCGGATGCCGAGGTCACCGACGGGGAGCACATCGGGCGGGGGAGAGATAAGATCATGATCCCGAGCCCTTGCGGACGCCGAGGTCACCGACGGGGATGTGGAGAGAGAAGATCGCAAACGAGGCACCGATGCCGCCTCGCCCCCTTCTGCGGCCTCACAATCGCCCTCTCCGACCGGGCTGCCAACCCACCATCTCCTCCGCCGAGTCCCGCCACGTCGCCGCCTTCCCCCGCCTCCGCCCTCTCGACGTCCGCCTCGCCGACTTCAACCCCTCTGCCTTCGACTCCACCGATCCCTTCTTTCTCCGCTTCGAGGCAATCCGCCGCTCCGCTCACCTCCTCCCCGTTCTCCTCGCCATCCCCTCCCCGCTCTCCCCGCCGATCTCCGCCGCACGGATCTCCGAAAAATAGAAAGAAATGAAAAGAAAAAGAAGCAAAAAAAAAAAAAAAAAATCAATCTAGGATGGAAAAGGTCTTGCCTTTTAATTTTCCATCTTTCTTTTGTTTTCGTTGATTTTTCCTATCTCCTCCGGTGTTTCCTCGGCTTCTCTGACTCTCAGTCGGGTGGGAGGCTTGGAGAGGTCGAATAGGGTAGTTTAGACGATGGATTGGTGGTTATGTATAAGGGGGTAATAAATATATTATCAAGTAATATAAAAATAAATATTAACCGTACTTTTTTTTAGAAAATATTAACTGTACTTTATTGATTAAGATGATAAACATATATTTTAATAAAAATTTATAATTAATACATACATAATCAGATTTTAACTTTAAATTCTAAATTTGTTTCAGATTTTATAGAATATATACATAATCAGACACTCAAAAAAATACTTCCAACTACCGAGCCAAAGCTCATTGTAATATTAGATATATGATTGGCTCATTGCATTTTCGAATTCATATATTATATTTGAATCTTATTTTTTTTAGATTTTTTAGATAGATCATAAAAATTTATGTCTAAAAATTTAAAATATTTGAATTTATTATATATTAGTGAAGAAATATTAACAATTTAAAATATAAAATTGATTGTATTAATTGGATGACATTAGTTCATTATAATTTTTTAAGTATTTAAAATTAATTTTAGGATCCAATATTGAAATATATAGGAATATTTAATTTATTATATATCATCCAAAAAATATTCAAAAATTAACATAGATAAAGCTGATAGTTCCGGTTGTATGAAATAATAATAATAATAATAATAATAATAATAATAATAATAATAATATATTTGATTTGAAAAATTGATAATTTAAAATTAAATTTAAAATTATGATTTATATTTTGATGCATGTACGTAGCACATCAAAATTAATCCTACTCACTATTATGTAGATAGGGTGAGTCGGGATCTTATCCGTAGGGATCTTAGTTGATTATTTTAAAAATACAAAAAAAAATAAATTATAAAAAAAATTAAGAAAGAAGCATAAAAAAATTAAATTATTTTTTATTAATCTAATAAAGAAGCATACATAAAGAAAAGAAACGATACAAGACAACTAAACCAAGTTGATCTTCTTGCTGTGTCCGATGATGGATGTGTCTCCTTGAATCCTTCGTCTTCCTCCGTACAGACAGCGACAGGATGGCTGGAAGGCTTGGTACAGAAACTCCAAGAAAGAAAGGTTGATGGAAGCGGATATGTAACAGAGAAAGGGTAGCGGCACTAGGATTAGAACCTCTCCTAGATTTGATGGGATGTGGAAAAGGGATCTATAGGGGAATATGTTGTGCTAGAATTAGTACCTCCCCTAGACTTATAAAGAAGAAGAAGAGGGAGAGAGAAAGAGAGAAGCTTGAAGAGAACTTAGGTGTTGGCTTGATTGAAAAAGAGGGAGGCCTTGGGGTTCTATTTATAGAGTGAGGAGGCTAGGGTTTCATGAAAAGAGAGATGGGAGTGTGAATAAGGATCTTTGGATCTTCATATTGATTCTCCTCCGTTGATCAATAAGTCATGTTCACACT